>NC_054381.1:34356318-34656318 GCF_017654675.1 Xenopus laevis | reverse complement strand
CCCAGGAGAGCTAATGCTTTACCTACATGATTCATGCAGTTTGTACGAGCTTGAATGCAGGATCACATAAATGATTTTTCTTAGAGAGGAGATAAATGAGAATAAAAGTGCTGTGGAAGCCTAATTCAGTAGGAGTTGTAAGCCTTAAGGCTTTTATTCTTTTTTTTTTGTCTATTTCTGAATGATGTAGTGAGATAGCATTTCTGTTTCATGTTTCTCCTTCTCTGTGGTTTTATCTGTGTTCGCTAGAAAACAGAAATATCTAAATCTCAGCATTAAAAGTGAATCACAAAGGGTTTTTCCTGGGGTAATTCTGCAGAAAAAAACAAAAGGTTGGATGCATATCAGAGAAAAGCAAATATTACATTTGGATAGGAAAAAATGGTTATCGCATTAGAAATATATGAATAGCAAAAACTCTTTGTATTACAACAGCAGTCTTTAAGGCATAAAGTTGATTTTTAAAGCATAATGTTATTCTTACATAGCACTGTTTATTTAAAGAATGTCTAAACTGAGTTTCTCAGGCAAGATAAATCACTGACTTCACATTGTAGTGTAACTAAGGCAAAAGGACAGATTTGAATGCAAGGTAACAATGTGCTGACACCAGGATTAAACCCAGGCCTCGAGTTCATGGACTTCATGTTGTGAAATATTCCATTAGCAGGATCTATCACTATCACCAAGCAGGGTTTTGAGTGATGAGAATAGTATTTAAGGTGTTGAATGAGGCAGTTAATAGTAGCTAGAAAGCTAGGTATATGGCTGAAAGGAATGTCTATAAGAAGAGGCAAATAGCTGTAGTGTTAGAGATAAGTTTGAGTAACAGTAAGTGAGTTTGTTTCATATGGACCATACATACCAGGTGAAGAAGAAGGGAGATACTTTATGTGCATGAGGTTTAATGCTGTGTGCGCAGTGTGTAAAGGTATAGAAGTATTAAAGTACACCTGAGTGTAGGAATAGATGCTGAATAAGTGGACCAGAATTTGGGGAAACATTTCCAGCAGCAACTAACTACAGTAATATGGAAGTGATATTTGAGAGTGTGCACTAAGGTCTGTTGGACTTAGTGAAGTAATTTGCACATGAGAATTAATGTTGATAAATGTAAAGTCATGCACCTGGGATGTAAAAATATCCAAGCCACTTATACCATTAATGGGACTGCACTAGGCAAATCTGTAATGGAAAAGGACCTAGAAGTCCTTGTAGATAATAAACTTGGCTGTAGCAAGCAATGCCAGTCAGCAGCATCAAGGGCAAATAAGGTCTTGAGCTGTATTGAAAAGGGCATAGATTTATTGGAGGAGGGGGACATTCTTCCACTGTACAGAGCGCTGGTAAGGCCCCATCTAGAATATGCCGTACAGTTTTGGTCTCCATCACTCAAACAGGACATTATTGTATTAGAGAGGGTACAGAGAAGGGCAACTAAGCTGGTAGAAGGTATGGAAAATCTTAGCTATGGAAAGACTGGCCAATTTGGGGATGTTCACGCTGGAGAAGAGGCTTAAGGGGTGATATGATAACTATATATAAGGGGATCATATAATAATCTCTCTAATGCTTTATTTACTAGTTAATCCTTCCAGCTCACAAGAGGGCACACATTCAGATTAGAAGAAAGGAGATTCTGTCTAAATATTCGGAAGGGATTTTTTACAGTGAGAGCTGTGAAGATGTGGAATTCTCTCCCTTAATCAGTTGTACAGGCTGATACATTAGATAGCTTTAAGAAGGGGTTGGATAGCTTTTTAGCAAGTGAGGGAATACATGGTTATGGGAGATAGCTCATAGTACAAGTTGAGCCAGGGACTAGTCCGATTGCCATCTTAAATTCAGGAAGGAATTTTTCCACCTTTGAGGCAAATTGGAGAGGCTTCAGATGGTTTTTTTTGCCTCCTTCTGGATCAACTGGCAGTTAGGCAGGTTAAAACAGAGTTAAAAGGTTGAACTTGATGGACGTGTGTCTTTTTCAACCTAAATGTCCATGTTACTATGTAATGGAAAATAGGTACAGGTATGGGATCCATTATCCAAATACCCGTTATCCAGAAAGCTCCAAATAATGGAAAGAACAACTCTCATAGACTAATAATCCAGATTTTTAAAAATTTCCCTTTTCTCTGTAATAATAAAACAGTATGTAGTTCTTGATCCCAACTTAAATATAATTAATCCTTATTGGAAGCAAAACCAGCCTATTAGGTTTATTTAATGTTAACATGATTTTCTAGTAGATTTAAGGTATGAAAATTATGGAAAGATCCATTATCCAAAAAAAAAAAACAGGTCCTGAGCATTCTGGATAACACTTCGCATAACTGTACTCTGTGTTTCAGGCAAAATAGAATGGTGAGAATTGAGCAATAAGAACTGTACTCTGTTTTGATATTACATGACATGGACAATAAGACATGGACAGTTGACTGTTGGTAATAACATAAAACATAAAAAAGGGAGTAGAATGCATTGTATTGGGGTTTATCTTAAAACCTGCTATCCCATTATAATCCAATTCATCATGTATTTATATTCATTCTCACGTAATGATGTCACAATTTTATACATGCAGTAGGAATATACTTTCCCCGAGGGGCCTATTTAACATGCTGTGTAAAACATTTGAGAAAAACACCACCAGTGATGTTGCCCATAGCAACAAATCATATCTTTGTTTTATAACTTATAGGTGATTGTTGAAATCTAATTGCTGATTGGTTGCTATGGGAAACATCACCAGTGATGTCTATGAAGTTTTTCATTCATCCAGGTCATGGTATATCTAGTAGAAGCAAATCTTAAGCATCTGGACTTTCTGATTATTCATTGAAGTCGTTTCTGTAACCTGCTCCGCCAGTGTGGGAAGAGGCGCCTATGGCGCATTCCCTTTTGTTGCTTAGACATCCAGTGGTGATGTGCTCAGAGCGCTTGGGTTTGGCGCATGCACACCCGGTTCTGGCATATACTGTTCATGCACATGTGCGCCTGGCAAATATGAGCCCAGTGTGTTCCAGGTTGAGGCAGGCACACTTGGTACATTCTGGTAATTAGGGAGAGGCCGCCTGTGTCTGATTGATGCTAATAATGCATCTATTGTGTCCATTGGGTTTCCTTCTTATCTATCAAGCCTATCCTCTCTCCCATTGGCTCCTTATTCCTTAAATAGCTCCTTCCCCTTTCCCTCCTTGCCAAAGCTGGCTTCTGTTTATTCAGTTCCTGCTAAAGCTTAGTTCGTAATTGCTACTCTGGGACTCCTCCGACTCCTGCCTGCCTTTTGACTCTGATCTTGCCTTAACCTAGTCCGTGTTTGATATCCTGGTTTTGACTCCCACCTGATTTCCGACTCTGATCCGTGCTGCCTGTCCCGAATCTTGCCTGGCCTTTGACCTTGATTTCGCCTACTCCTTGTCTGTACTGCGAGTATCCTTGACGTGTTCTGGTTCCCTGTTGATTCTGCAGCAGAAAGTCTGGGGCCCCTAAAGGGTGTCGGTGAAGACCAGGGTCGTCAGGGGTGACCTTGTTCATTGGAAGGTGCTTCCTAGCAGTCTCCTTGGGTTCCTAGTTAACTATCATTACAGTGTCACAACTCATCCGAGGAGCTTCTCCAGTTCAACTGATCAATGATTAATCGAAAAGTCCATTTGCTCAAGATTTACTTCTACTAGATGTCACCAGTGGTGTTTTACTCCAATGTTTTAAACAGCATGATAAATAGACCCCTGTAGGCATGATGTGGAGGGTGGAAGATTGGAGGGTGGAAGATTGCTTATTGACCCAGGCATGTCAGGTGGTTTCGTTTAGCTTCTAAAAGATAGGTGAGCAATAAGGAAAGGCTATTTTGCACTCCAGGAAGGTGGGCAGTTCTGGGAGCATGCTGTAAGGGATGCCTAAGTGAAGAAGAGAGGACCCTGGTGAAAGTGCCTTAAAAATATCTTCCTGTGCCAGTACATTGCCATGGAAAAAATATTTGAATCTAATAACTGTGCTAGAATGCCTTTTCCCTCAATTACACAATTCAAATGTGTAAACGATTCACATTCACTGCGACAGAAAGGTATTTATTGGCAGTTGGTCTGCAGAGCGTGTGATTTCAGCAGACAACAAATCTCCCATGTGCAATATCCCCATAGGATAGACAAAAGCTAAGTGAAGCACACAAGGGCCTTGTGCATAGCTGAAAAGAATACATATGTGAGCATTAATGCTGACTGTAACTACTAGAATATCTATATCTGTAGCATTAAATCTATAATATCTATATCTGTAGAAACTATTAAATATGTGCCATGAGTTTGTATGTTTAATCACAAGCAAAGAAATCTGTTTAATTTGTTGCATACCTTAACTTTTAGTATGGTATTAAAAAATGAACACTGATAATGGGTCTTTATCTTTATAGTTTGTGTTTTTTTAAATCTGCACCACTCCAGTAGCTTTTGCTTTAAATCTTGTGGTTTTATTTATTTCACTTTGGAAATGTAACTCAAAACAATCTGTAACAAATTCATAGGGTCCTACTTTTTAATGACCAGCAAGAAGGTGAATAGAAAGATACATAAGAGAAGGATAACAATAAAGGTTTAGACTGATAATGCATCTGCCCTCTGGTTTCTAAGAGTAAATTCAAACATGAACTTTCCTTTAATATTTTCAGGCCACTAGATCCTTTATAAAGAGTCATAATTCATTATATCTGAGGTTGAACGTGTATTTGTCTGTTTATTTATCAGATTCAGTCCTTGGGTTTTTGGTGAGAATTTTTACCTATTACTAGCCATCAGATTAATAGTCATAATAATGTAAGGTTGTTTAAGTTAATTAAACAGCAGAGCTAAGGGAATTACTAACAGTAGCGATAGACTAGTGAGAAGAATCTGCATCCATAATGCTTGCATAAGTATTTCCCCCAGAGTGATAGTTAATAAAAAGATCTGTTCTTCTTGATAAGAAAGTCAAACATGACTTTATTCACTTGTTCCAGTCAGGAAATATGTTAATAGAAGCTTAAGGTTATAAAAGATAGACAGTATGATGAAATAATTTCTGTTCTTCCGTTCTTGGTTTATGGTGAATAATTTTGAATAATTAGCTTGTTGTGCATTTCAAGAGTTGTTTTTACCTATTTTAAACGTAATTGGGTGCTTTTAATTGCAACCATTTAAATATCACTCTGATGCTCTCCTTCAAGGACATTAGTGTTGTTTCCGGTATTTGGTGCAGCTACTCCATCACTCCTATCTGAAATAAGCAGTCTCGGTTACTAACCCATTCTAACCGTTGGCGTTACTAACCCATTCACAATTGCACTGGGCGCTGCTATTAAGCAAGCTGCAAGTTTTGCTCGCTACATTACCCATAACAAAAAATCTGTTAAATTAAGTTGGATAAGTAAGAGAGACTAGGCCCTCATGGGCTCTGCTGACCCTGACGTACACCTGTCTATGGCCTGTGCTGCCCCCTGATCTCACCCCAGCCCTGATCTCGACAGTAACTACTGGACAGGTACGCATGAAGGCCAGGAGTGGGGGTTGCGGTTGAGGTGGGGGGTCTGTAGGGGGTTGCTGCAGAAGAAGGAGGCCAGGAGAGGGTGTGGGTGCCCCTGTGGCAGAATCCCGGGAGGCCGATGCTGATCTTTTGGCTGCTACACATGATCATAATTTGAGGGTGTATAACAGTCTGTGAACTGGCAAACAATTAACTGATGATTAAATTAGTCAAAAAATACCCCTAATAGCATAAAGCACTTACGACCACCATGGTTGCACAATGGTTAGCATTGCTGTCTTGCTTTGCTGGGGTCCAAAGTTCAATTCTAACCAGGGCACTATCTTCAGGGAGATTGTATATTCTCCCTATGTTGCCCTGTGTACTTTGGTTTCCTCCAAAACAAACTGGTTAGTTGGTTCTAATCAGTGCCGTTTCTGAGGCAGGAGCCGCCTGAGATGGCTCCTGCAATGCTGCCCCCTACCTGCCCGGAGGGGAGGCCGCAACACTAGAGTGCGCTCTCTCACACTAGTAAAACCAAATCTCTGGTTTAAAACTACGGAAATTCTGCTCTTAAAAGTACCAGGAGCGGCTTTTTTTACCGCCCCTGGTAATCTATCTGGTGCTGCCACCTGAGTTGAGTTTTTCAACTAGTTTCATTGGCGGAGCGCCCCTACTTCTAATAATACTGACCATAGTGTGTGTAGATGTAAAAGGATTTAGACTGTAAGCTCACCAAAGGCAAGAATAAGACTGAAATAATGTATAATATCTGTAAAGCACTGTGGAAAGTGCTACATGGTGAAACCACAATTTCATATACCCCGATTGTAAAATTTTTCCTCATTTTACATTTTTTTGTGATCCTACCAATATGTAATGCATAATGCATTTTTCCTGATTTTATAAAATCGCAGAATCTACCCCTGAAAAACATAAAGTGGGGATACTACTAAATAAATATAGGATAATAAGACCCATAGGTCTAGAATTCAGCTTGCCCATGATTTTTCTGAACTGGATATATCTTACTCTTTTGTTATCCTGGAATACCTGTCTATATCATACAATGCACCAAATTTTTCCGACCCGAAAACTCAATTCGAGTTTTTTCTCTGAAATGTCGGGGCGACTAATTTCCCCGAACTGCCTCCCGCCGGCTAGAATCTAAATCGCCAGCCGGATAGCCCTTGGAGCACTCCAAAGCTGCACAGGTTTTTCGTGAGGCAACTTTGGGTGACTTCAGAAAATGAAGCGCACCGATTATCATCCCTGCCGGCGAATTATCATCTAGCTGGCGGGAGGCAGTTTGGGGAGATTAGTCCCCACGAAGAAGAGGAGATTTGTCGCTGGGCGACTAATTTCCCAGAATCTAAGCGTGTGTCTCTGCCCTAAAAGGATAAATAAACCAAAGTAAAACTGGCCTGGGTACAGTGTATTACAGTGGTTTAAGAATACACCTAAAAACAGAGACTCTAATAAGAATGCAAACAAAATAAAGCAACTAATTCAGCAAATAAAACAAATGCAGAAATATAGCTAATTACTAACATAATTCCAGTAAAGAAACAGAAGCATGAAATACCGAGTTCTTTAACGCTGCAGTTCAACTTACAGCTGTTATACTAAATAAACAAGATAATTAAGCACGTCAAACACTGCTGTGTGGATGTCTCTAGAACTTTACCCAGTTGAATTCATTCTTTTTTTAGCCATGCTGAGACTGCCAAACAGTATTCATTTATCATTGTTTTAGAGGCTGGATCTGAAGCAGAGAGAAAACTTTTGAAAGGTCCATCATCTGGTTTTCCCAAACTGACATTTCGGGATAGATAAGGAACAAGTTTGTCATGTTTACATTTTATAAACCGGTAGAAAAGTTTAAAAGAGTAGTCAGCCACGGTGGTTAAACTCTGTGATGGTAGATGGTGAATGTGTTGGCTTAATAAAAGTGGAGAACTGATCTTGTTATCTCATGGCTAATAGCAGCTATAGAGTTTGATAATGGGTAACTTCTGTTTGTGCCCCCCGGGTGCTCCCTGACTTGTGCATCTCAAAGGCAAGCAAACTAGGGGGCATTCAGTGTGAATCCCACAGGCCACCCACCTATGTCACACAAATTGGTGTGATTTATTTCCTCAATTTATTTATGTAGTTCACAAATTATTCTAACATACACTTACTTTTGCTTATCCAGCCAGACCCACCTCGTACACTATTTACATGCAAATTATTCTTTTATGTCCCTCTGGTCAGCCATGCATCTAGTATGACTAATTTGCTAGCACAGAGATTGCCTAAAAATTCGAAGCCATATATGTTAACTCAAAGACAGACTGTCTTGCTACTTGCCACAGTAGGTAGTAGTTACCTGGGGGCAAATTCACAAAAGCACGAAGCCACTAACTATGCGCAAATTTGCCAGCGTGTCGTCATTTCGTTACTTTGCAGATTTACTAACGGGTGCTGGAGTAAATTAGCTAGTGAAGTGGAGATACTCTAGCGCTACCTGGCACCCTTACTCCAGGCGAAGTTGCTCTATGAGGAAGGGACGTAACTACGCTAATTCACTAACTTGCGCATATTACTGAACGTAACGTTACCTCTGGCGTCTTTTACTTTTTAAGGGTGATAGGCTGAAAAATATCGTAAATTTTTTTGGGGGTACCCTCCTTCCCCCCTACATTTCCTAACATATGGCAACTCAATGATACAGTGGGCACATGTGTAGGGCAATAGAACACCTTTATTTTATTTTATTAAGGTTTCCTGGGCTTGTGTAGTGTAATGTAGTTGCTGCAGCATATACGACCATTATATTTTAACTTTGCGTCGTATGCAAATTAGGCATCGCTAGCGTAACTTCGCTTTGCCTGACGAAGTAACAGTAGTGCAAATTCACTACCATTCGCCTCCCTGAGCGCAACTTTGCATTTTAGTGAATTTGCGTAGCGCTGGCGAAACTACACCTGGTGAAATGCAGCGAAGCTGTCGCAACTTCGAATCTTAGTGAATTTGCCCCTTGGTGTTTATGTATATGCCAAATGCATCATTTTTGGATGTAGCTGAACACCGAATCTGAACCCAAATTTGAGTTTTGGGTTTTGAAAAGAATTTTTAAAAAATGGCATCAAAAAAGTCACATTCAACTGTCCAGAGATGCAATGTCACATGCACATGTTCATATTCAGAGTGGCTGAACTTGTGGAGGGTGAATTACTAATTTATTCATTCAAATTTTTCCCAAAACTCAATTGTCAAAAAAAAATCTCAAATCAACTTGATCAAATTTTTTTCCCATTCACTGCATATCATTAGCATATTAAGGAAAAAATTTGAATTGGAAAAACGAGCATTAAATCACCACGAAAACAACTTTATTCCATCCCTTTTTAAAAATGTACCTTTTTTAATAAAAAACACACAAATTATAAAATAGCTTAAGGGGCCGATTCACTATGGGTCGAATATCGAGGGTTAATTAACCCTCGATATTCGACTAGGAATTAAAATCCTTCAACTTCGAATATCGAAGTCGAAGGATTTAACGCAGATAGTTCGATCGAACGATCGAAGGATAATTCCTTCGATCGAACGATAAAATCCTTCGAATCGAACGATTCGAAGGATTTTAATCCAATGATCGAAGGAATATCCTTCGATCAAAAAAAGTTAGCCAAGCCTATGGGGACCTTCCCCATAGGCTAACATTGACTTCGGTAGCTTTTAGATAGCGAACTAGGGGGTCGAAGTTTTTTTTAAAGAGACAGTACTTCGACTATCGAATGGTCGAATAGTGGAACGATTTTTACTTTGATTAGTTCGATTCGAAGTCGTAGTCGAAGGTCGAAGTAGTCCATTGATGGTTGAAGTAGCCGAAAAAAAACTTCTGAAATTCGAAGTTTTTTACCTTCGAATCCTTCATTTGAAGTTAGTGAATCGGCCCCTAAATGTTGAAAATACACATTTCATTGACTTCAGTAGAAGCTCGTCTGATTTTAGTTGCCAAAAAAAAAGATTTTTATGATTGATAAATTTTGAAATTTTGAATTCAATATTAAAATTTGTGGGTGTGGGGTGGGGTTCACCTTGATTTTCTCAAGTTGTGGACAAAACTTTAATTTCAAAACATTTGTGCCTTAGGATCTGGCCGAATCTAAATCCTTCACAAAATCCTGGAATTCATTCAAATCCCAAATGGAATCGTGGATTCTTTGCCTCCCAACTAGTTTTTTTTTTTGGGGTTAGAAGTTAAAAAGCTAGTCCTCATATACAGTGAAGCTAAAGAACCCCGCCATCTCCATGTATTTCCATTGCAGCACAGTAAAGCTGTTTATAAATATTATGCATCAATAGTGATTCTTAAAATATTAAACACTTTATCAAACAAACATCATTTTTTTTTCTTATCTAACTTGAAAAGAGAAGGGAATATTTGGCCAGCTATTAAATGTGCAGTATATAGTTGAAAGACATTCCGTGCCTTCGATTCTCCTTTCATTAGATGCCGAAAAGGCATTCGACCGGGTCCACTGGGGTTATTTATATAGCTTATTGCAGAAGTTGGGGTTCCATGGCCTTATTCTAAATGCAATTATGGCACTTTATTCTTGTCCCTCAGCTAGAGTTTTGTCTTCTGGTTTTTTATCAAAAGAATTTAAAATAACTAATGGAACTCGGCAAGGATGCCCTCTTTCACCATTAATATTTGCTTTAGTCATGGAACCCTTAGCAGCTGTAATAAGAGAGCATAATGATATTGAGGGTATCCAAGTAGGTGCAATTTCCCATAAAATTAGTCTATTTGCAGACGATGTTTTGTTAATTATTGCAAATCCTGTAAGGTCCTTGCAAGCTGTACAAAATGTCCTAGATACCTTTTCTCAAATTTCTTATTACAAAATAAATGAAGGGAAATGTATGATTTTAAATATGGGGGTTATTGAGAGCAGTGTCTCAACTATACGAAGCCTATGTCCTTACAAATGGAGCAAAAATTCAATCACTTATTTAGGTATACAATTGACCTTCCCAGTAGCACAAATGATGGAGATAAACTATAGTAAATTGTACAATAGTTTAAAAATTGAAGCTCAATTCTATAATAAAACTGAATTTTCATGGATAGCACGGATAAATATAGTTAAAATGATGCTGCTCCCAAAGGTACTATATTTAATGAGGACTATTCCCTTAAAAATTCCCACTGATATACTTAAAAAGCTACAAGAGCTATTCCAAGAGTTAATATGGAAAGGTAAAAGGCCTAGAATAAATAAGGATCAGATGTATAGACCTGTTTTTCAGGGGGGTATGGGTGTGCCTAATCTGGAAGCATATATGAAAGCAACAGCTCTAGAATTTAGTAAAGCGTGCTGGAAAAATGATACCCAAAAACTTTGGCTAGATATAGAAAATTCCACCTTCAAGGGTACCACAGTTAATAACGCTTTAAGAGCTATAGCTATAAGACCAGAATGTACTTTCCAAGCATTGTCAACAACTACTTACTTGTGTCAAATATGGCGAGAAATAACCAAACAAAATCACTGGTGGAAACATAATTTTAGGAATATAACTATTGACTCCGTATTTGCACTTGTGCCGTCGCTTGAACTATTAGAGTGGAAAGCTAAAGGCATCTTGACAATTGGTGATATTTCAGATGACAGTGGTCTATGGCCTTTCCAACAAATTAGAGATACATTTCTGGTCAATAAACATAATTTTTTCCTATACCTGCAACTGAGACATATCATTTACCCGTTTTTAACAAAAACTGAGGAGGCAATAAGTACCTTTCAGGTTTATTTAAATGCGGAAAGTGGGAAATTTCGAGGAATATCTTTATGTTACAAATTACTGACTACGACACAAACTAATACCAAAGGAAGCTCTTTTTTGAAATGGGAAAAAGACTTAAATAGGGAATATTCACCTGAACAATGGGAAGCTGCATTGAAGTGGCCAGGTAGAGCCACCAAGTGTATTAATCATATTGAAATTAGTAGGAAAATTTTGTTGAGATGGTATCTAACCCCAATACAACTGGCAAAAATTGATGATGTAAACTCTAGCCTGTGCTGGAGGAAGTGTGGCCAAACCGCTGATACCATGCATATGTGGTGGACGTGTACAAAAATAGAAGGCTTCTGGATTAAAGTATCGGATCTTATTCGGTCAATATTTCCACAAATGGTTGAACTCAGTCCAGATCTGGCTCTGCTTAATTTAAATATGGAGTCTCTACCGTATGGTAGTAACGTGGTTGTTTCTCACATCTTAACAGCCGCAAGATATACAATAGCCAAGAACTGGAAAGGTGTGCAAGATCCACAGATCCAGGAGGTTATAAACAGAGTTGATACTCAAGCGTGGATGGAAATTATGTATCAGAAAAATTTGGGGAATTATGCAAAAGTGTATGGCCATTGGAAATATTGGTTGAATAGGATACGTAATAACCCTGTTGACATTGTTTAGATAGCTGATGCTTTGTATAGCAATTAGTATGTTACAATTGATTCTGAGATTGTGTGAAACCTTGCAATTACTTAAGCTTTTATAAACATTTGTACCTTGTATCCAATGTTTATACATGTACCTTGTAATTTTTCTTTTTACTTTTCTTAAAACCAATAAAAATTACTTTTGAAAAAAAAAAAAAATGTGCAGTATATATGTAAATAGTCTGTATTTGCATGCAAAGAGGGTTAGTCCCATTAAAATTAATTTAAATACTGGAAGAGGCATTGGCAAAACTGTGACAAAAAATAATGAGGGCATCACTGAACCACTCATAATGGTAAGTAAATACTCTATATATCAATATATGTTTTCATAACAACAATATGGTAAACGTAGTATGGTCCCAAAAATAAGCAGACAGGAAACTGCAGTTGAAAAATACAATACAAGCCAAGGAAAAGATTGGAGGTTTTTTTTTCAAGTGGAAATCAGGCTCATTCTTCTCTACAAGTGTTGACAGCTATGTAGCACAAATCCAAACTGAATGAATATTATATCCGCTTACAGCTTTAGTGAACAAGAATCAATGGCTCCACTGGATCTTCAACATCAGCCAGCACTGTAGGACACATGTCCTTAAAAACCTTTTTAGTATGGATTATCTAGGGCATTTATGACCTTCTGTGTACATATTTTACAGAAATCCCACGCAGGGACATTCAGCCTTTTCGGGATGTCTTTGTGAAAATCGTTGCTGCAATTAGAAGGGTATAAAAACAAGGATGCTTTTTAGGAACCCCCCAAAAGGGGACATTCCCTTGTTTATCTTGCGCACATTGCAATAACATCACTAAAGGGAATTCCTTTACACATCCCCATACGGGTAAAAATACAGGTTTGTGGTCTACCTGATCAAGTGGCCATGTGGGTTAGCGTATGTGGGTGAAACGACACAGAAGGTGAGAGAAAGGATAAAGCAACATAAATCTGATATACGCTGTAAATTGTTGCATTTACCGATACCCGCACATTTTCATGAAATGAAACATACGATTTCACAACTACGATATCAGGTTATAGATAATGTGGAACCATTAAGACTGGCAGTGACAGACAACAACTCCTTAAGAAATTAGAGATGCGTTGGATTAATACCCAGCACTCTAACGCCGGGTGGTTTGAATAGAGAATATACACCTATGTTATTTATATAAGTAAGTGATTGAAGTTGACTTTATTGATATGCTTGTTTTTAACATGTGGCTGTTTATAGATTTAAAATGATTATATAATAATTTTATTTCTATTTTTATTGTGTTATAGGACAGTGAAATTTAAAGATATGGGAGCTCCTGATTCAAAGTAATTCAGGGGTATTAGTTCCCTGAATTCAGCATTGGAGCCAGAGATAAGTAAAATCAAGAAGTCTAATATTGAGATAAAGCAAAGTAAGACTTCCTGTCCTTGACACTTATGTTGCAAGGTTATTTAAAAAGGATTTTAATACATTGTGTCATTGTTTGAAAAGATGGTTACCTATTACCTGTTACTATATAGCACTTTCCGCAATTCACTTCTTTTGTAACAATATATGAGTATGAGACATTTAATTTGGTACATTGAAAGTAATTTGGTATGAAAATAGCTCACTGTGACTCATGGGTTATATGGAGGTGGAATTGTGTGATTCCTCCCTGTGGTGGGTATTTAAGCACATTTAGACACTGTTAATTAATGGCTTGACAAAGGGCCTGCGTAGCCCGAAACGTTGCCTATGGCATTTGAGTAAAGTTTTTAAATTTTTCAAAGATACCAGAGTGCTGCTGCTTTATTTGCTACCTGTTATCCAGAATGCTTTGGACCTGGGGGTATATTTATCAAAGAGTGAAGTTAGAGATCGCCACAATCCTCTACAGTGAAATCCCACCACTCTCCATTCATTTCTACGGGATTTTGAATGGCGTATTATTTTATGGTGTATGAACTTTCACCCATTGATAAATACTCTTTTAAAAATCCCATAGAAATGAATGGAGTGGCGGAATTTTACTCTAGAGGACAGTAGCAATCTCTAACTTCACTCTTTGATAAATATACCCCCTGGGGTTTTCCAGATAACGGATCTTTCCTTATTTTGGATCTTCATTCCTCAAAGGGGGAATGTAATTAAAGTCGCAAAGTGCAAAACAATTTGCGCCAATAAGACTAAAAAGCCACATCTCGCAATGTAATATTGTTCCTTAAACTGTTATTGCAATGCGAATTGTAATTGCGAATGTTAATTGCACAATCTTAAGAAGTGCTTGAAGGTGTCGTAATCTTTTGGAGCAAACATAGCGACTTTTTCAGTAAGAAGTTTTATTACATTGACTGCGCATTGTCGCCAACTATAAAATCCGCAAACGATCTTCCACTGTTGGAAGTGGTTGCTAACAGTTTCCGCGTTTTCGCAAAAGCTATATTAAATTCGTGCAAAGCAAAATTTGTTCGTACAAAGGCATAACTTTTCGCATTGCGAATTGTTTTTCCATTAGCGACATATATTACATTCCCCCCTAAGTCTACTAGAAAATCATGTAAACATTAAATAAACCCAATAGGCTGGTTTTACTTCCAATAAGGATTAATTATATCTTAGTTTGAGTCAAGTACATGCTACTGTTTTATATTTACAGAGAAAAAGGACATTTTTAAAATTTCGGATTATTTGGATAAAATGTAGTCTATGGGAGACGGCCTTTCAGTCATTCAGAGCTTTCTGGATAACGGGTTTCTAATACCTGTACTTTCATACGGCGTGTAAAAATTTTTGGACATATTTATGGTTTGAGTCCCTGAATTTTGCATGCTAAATAAATGATAAATAAATATTGCTTAGATCATTTTAATAGAAATTGCAGTGTTTTGCTATAGGAAAGAAATAACAAATGGCAAACAGTGAAACTACAAACCTTGCTGCTACAGCAAAAATAGATCAAATTGCAATAATATGGCTTCTGTTATCAGATTTTTTCCCCTTCTTCATATAAGCCTGACTTAAAGTTTGCATTTGCTTTAATAAATATCTGATCACCATGACAACTGACAATGCAAAGTCCTTCTCTTGAATGCTTTTTTTTTTTTTTTAATCTATTTTCTTAGGCATTTTTCCTTAAGCAATGAAGAAAACTTTTACTAAGTATGATAACAACAAAAACACACACACACACACACACACACATATATATATATATATATATATATATATATATATATATATTGTTGTTATATTTGTACCTCTATGACCTCGTACGTAAAGCAAAATCACGAAATAGTGCAAGTTCAAATACAATGAGGTAGTTTATTGTGTCCAAAATATAAGACAATAGATTTTGCCTGGGGAAGCGGTCGTGTGTCACCTGGGTGGTACCCGAATGCTTTCCAAAGATACTCCCACATAACATAAGTTTATATACCCATCTTGATGTCATAGATGGGGGTGATAACAAATGGGGGTATGCCAATACCATACATGGTCTGACTCCTCCTTGTACAATTAATGTCTAGATAATTTGCTTAGTCTTACAAGTATTTCAGAAAATATTGCAACATATTGTTCTTAGCTCCAACGGTCCACAGTCTCGCAATCAGCTATTGGCTAAACATAGCCATTGTGGTTATTCCAGTAAGTTTGAGCAACACTTATGCAAAAGGCAAGCTGGCATTGTGCTGACACTCTGGAATTTAAGTAACAGAGTGGTGATCTTTTATTTGTCTGGCCTAGTATAAGCTATATTAGTGACCATTGTCCACAGTAGACCATTTAGCCCTTTTTAGTCCATCCTGCCTTAGGCCATATAGCGTTATGGCGTCATAGAGGGCGGGGGTGACAACTATCAACCCTCTGACACTAGCCATTCGTCCGTCTTAGGATTTGGACCGTTCCAGACATCAAATTTCACTGTCATTATATATCAGTCATATGTCAATGAGAAGTGCCATTTGGTATTTTATTTTCCCTTTAACATTTTACAGATATTTGATTGGAGAATTAAACACAGGTTTTCCTCCTCCGCAGAAGCAAATATCGTAACCTTTGCTACCCTAAGATTGCATTTGCTAGATAAGGTTCTATGAGATTTGCAGCGCTAGGGATGAGTATGTTTTCGTTGCTAACTCAATGAATGATGAACTCATTCAAACACCGGGAAGCAGATCTGCATCATAAGCATCTTACAGCAGTTCTGCTCCTGATAGAATTAATGGGATTTTTTTTTCTCATTTAATACACAATACAAAATATCTATTTTACATAGCAAAACACTGTTTTGATTGATGAGGTATAATCACTTCAGTGGCATTTGTGGGGATGCAGAAAAATATTTCTAGAAATGTGTCATGTATCTTATTAAAGGTGAAGAATCAATTGCTTTTTAAACCACATATCAAGCCTCTCAAATCAAACATATAAAATTAGCCCAAGAATTCCTGATCATATGCAAATGAGAAACTTGCTTATCTGACTGATGCTATTTGCTCATCTTTAAGCCCCACCAGGCTGTTGAATTATACACTCAAAGTGACTAAAAAAAGTCTTAATTTATATAAAATTGACCATGTAAGCAAATTAAACAGTAATGGTTCCAATAAAAGTAATGTGTCGAACATGAAACACCAATTTAAGCATAGCAACATGCTTAAAGTTAGTGCCAGCCCAATAATATACACAGGTATGGGATACGTTATCGAGAAACCAATTATCCAGAAAGCTCCGAATTACGGAAAGGCCATCTCCCATAGACTTCATTTTATCCAAATAAAATGATTTCCTTTTTCTCTGCTGTAATTGACCCAAACTAAGATATAATTAATCCTTACTGGAAGAAAAAACAGCCTATTGGGTTCATTTAGTGTTTACATGGTTTTCTAGTAGACTTAAGGCATGAAGATCCAGATCATGGAAAGATCTGTTATCCGGAAAACCCCAGGTCCCAAGCATTCTGGATAACAGGTCCCATACCTGTACAAACAATTCAATGTTTGTTTCACCAATGAATTCACAATACAATAATATGACAAACAAGCAATTTGTGATAAATTAACAGAGGTTATAGAACAATGGAATTAGAGAGGTCATAAGAAAGATTGTTATTATGGTATTTTGACTTTTTTATAATTCAAGGTGCATCAAATAGGTTTGTTAGGAAGTGTTTGAAAAATAGGCTCTGGCAGGGAATCCTAAGATATGTAGAAGCTCAAGAGGAGTCTTGCACTCGGGAGTTAGGAACAAAACTCACTATGGAAAACCATATAGCTTCCTCAAGTCAGTCAGTTTATTGTGTAGCAACCAGAATGCTTTGGATCCACAGATCAGACATCAGGTCACCATTGCCTGACCACCTGATGGTCCTCCAGAGTGAAATTGTGTTCTGAATTTGTGAAGTTTGGGGGGCTTCTGTGTATAAAAACCTTTCTGAAAGACAGAGGGAAAGCATCAGATATCTGTTCCATCATCTTTGCATTTGGGAATGCAAGTTTGTTGTATGCTCAGACAATTTAAGATAGAGTCTTAAGCTGGAAGTGGATTTTTCCTACATTTTTAAAAACCTATTGTTATATTGTGTGTGGAGTAGACAGCCATCAGCAGGGGCTCATGGTACCCATTTGGCCATGTAGCAAAGAACCACAAGATCATAAGCAGGTTGCAGTACTGTGAAGTGCAAAATAATTGGTGGAAGGAAAGGGAAGGAAAGGATGCAATTAAATACAATCTGAGAGAAAACAGCTGGTATAAAGAAGAGCAAAATAAACATAAGTGATTATGCAGGAAACAAATGTAAAAGGAAAACTGAAGACAACAAGAAACATTCTAAATAATAACACATGATGAACAAAGTAAGACATATGTGTCAGGGCTGACCGAGTTCCCCAGTAGTTGACAAGAGGCTGCAAGATGCAAGATGGAGAGGAAGGAGATGTGACAGAAAGAAACAGTGTACTAAGGGAACTGTAGTTCAGAGTACAAGGTAACTAGGCACCAAAGGGATTGGGAAGACATTGAATGCAGAAATGTAGTCAAGCACAGGTCAG
This sequence comes from Xenopus laevis, assembly GCF_017654675.1. Classification (NCBI taxonomy): domain Eukaryota; kingdom Metazoa; phylum Chordata; class Amphibia; order Anura; family Pipidae; genus Xenopus; species Xenopus laevis. Next base: position 34,638,288 of record NC_054381.1, on the reverse strand, counting down.
GGCAGGTGCAATAGTTAAGAACGCAGAATCAAAAAAGAATCAAACAGTGCAAGAACACACTTAGGAAAATGTGACTAGAAAGATAAATTGGACACTCATTGCAGGCAGAATAGGTCCTTTAAAGGGATCAAAAATGTGGCATTGAGCATTAAGAATGTAATGAAGTTGTACTAAAATTGTATCATTGCACCAAGTTACAAGCACATGTGATGATTTTAGTTTATGGCGTCATGATGCCGACAAGAGTAGAGGTGTCTTCTTACCATGAGATAATTCTAACATAGTACAATTATTTATGCTGCCGTGCATATATAAACTTTCAGATGAATAGGGTGTCATATTTCTTTTAATAATGTATATTATAATCATATAAAATCAAACATAATCATTTTATATGATCAAATTATCACGTTTATATATTCTCATATATTCTCACTCATCTACCCATATGATTCTCCACTAGGGATATATGATTCTCGGCAACAATGAGTAAGTCTCTCTTGGATTTGAATAAATACTTACTCAAATCGAGCCTGGCCCCAAAGTTCCCCCTGGGCCTGACTTGAATCATTCAGATTCACTCAGGATATTAACCAGACGGCTTTATTTGAGGTATACATTAATACAGAGTAATAAAATACAAAGTATTAAATAATATCTAATACGTCCCGAAAGCTCGTGAGAACGTGGAGAAACAAATAGCAGTACAGCATGCTACAACCACTTCTTCTTCCATGGGGCTGATCCAGTGGCATCCAATCATCATTCTTGTTTTAACATAACCGTGTCACTATTTCCATCTTAGGGGCAAATTCACTAACCTCTGAAAATTCGCCAACGACGGCTTCACTCACATCGCAACACTTCGCCAGGCGTAGATTCTACAGGACAACGTTAATTCACTAAATGTCCAGGGTGATCAATGATGGCGAAGTAGCGCTATCGTTACTGCGGCAAGCAAAGTTAAAGTTGAATGGACGTATATGTTGCAGCAAATACATTACATTACACAAGCCCAGGAAACCTTAATAAAATAAAATAGAGTTGTTATATTGCCCTACACATGAGCCCTGTGTATAGTTTATGTGCCATATGTTAGGAAATGTAGGGGGAAAGCCGGGTACCCCAGAAAAAATGTACAATCTTTTGCAGCCTATCACCCTGAAAAATGAAAAGTCACCAGCGTTTTTTGGGATTTAGAAACATTTTCAACTATTTTTTGAGGAAGTCCTATCTACTCTATTGCACTTCGCCTGGTCTGAGGTGGCGAAGGCAAGTCTGGCGCAAGAGGTAACGTTCAGTAAAATTCGCATCTTAGTGAATTTGCGTAGTTACGTCCATTCGTCAAAGTGCAACTTCGCCAGGCGTAAGGGAGCGAATTACCGCTAGAGTCTATCTCCTTCGCTAGCAAAATTTACGCCCTTTAGTAAATTGGCGAAGTATGAAATGACGTCACGCTGGCGAATTTACGCTAACTTTAGTCACCTCGCCTTTTAGTAAATCTGCCACCTTGGGACAGACTCGCACTCAGTAGAATAGTCAAAAAAGTTACATCTATTGCGTCAGCACAGTGTCCAGAATGGTATAGGTGCTGTGTAAACGTTTCTGAAACTATAAGTGCCTTTCTTGGCCTTATACTAGGAATACTTGTGACATGAGACAACAGATGTATTCCTTGTTCTTTGTAAACATTCTACAACTCTAATAACAGAATGGCCTTTAACCTTGAGCTTCTTCTACAACATAACAGTTCTGTACTTGTGTCCTATTCTATAATCTTTGTTCTTGAAGAATATAACAACTAATATATGACTTCAATTTAAAAACCTACATAGGGCACTAAGATTTTTTTTTTGCTAAATGTTTATGTTCCTAAGGAACATAATGCCCTGAATAACACCTGAAAATATGAATATTTGAATATTTGTCAGTTTTAAATTGTTTCTCTTCACTTCACCCCGTGTGCTCTAAAACTGCTCACACATACTGTATACTGTACATATATATATATATAGCACTACATGCTAAGCTTTGCAAGAACAATGCAAGTTATTTTGTGCTACTTTTGTATTTGAAGACATTTTATGCCATCTGCTCCTAGCTCCAGTGGAAGCAAAGAGGATAATTACATATTATAGAAACTTAGTAGGAAATTAGTGGGAAATAAAAGGCATGCAGAAATGAAAGAGCAAATCAACATGGAATTCAATAAGTAACAATAATGAAGGCCTGTTCAATGGATGGTTATAATGAACTGCTAGAGGGTCTAATGAGGCAGACAGCCACAAGCAAAGTCAGGATTGGCTTTAGAACAGTTACAGAATTTGATGTGCTGCATAGAATAGTTTATCAGATATACTGTATCAGAGCTGAAATTTCCAGGGCTCTGTTGTGAAAACCATGCAAGTTAACTCCAATGGACCAAGGCAGGACCAAAGTTAAGATAAAAATTTAACTTGGTTTGAAATCCCCCTCCCTTATCAATCAGGGCAACAGGGTCCCCAATTGGAAAGCTTAGAAGTGCTGACTTGTAACAGGTGAAATTAGTTAAAATATGTAATACTTGCAAAGCTTATGCAGTTTTTGTAAATACAGGTATTAGATCCGTTATCCAGAAATACATCATCCAGAAAGCTCCAAGTTATGGGAAGGCCATCACTCATGCTAATAACGCCAATGTTTAATAATAATTTTTTTTTTTTTTCTGTATAATAATACAGAACCTTGTACTTTATGGTAACTAATCTGCATGAATCTACAGGTATATTAGAGGTAAATCAATCCAGTTGGCTTTGACTTCATGTTTAAATGATTTTTAGAAGACTAAGGGGCAGATATCTCAAGGGTCAAATTTCGAGTTCATAGGAGTTATTTAAAACTTCCATGCACTCGAAATTCGACCAATCGAAATTTATAAAAAAAAAATTAAAGGCGGGTGAATAAGATCGACCTGCAAACTTGAGTCCAATTTCAAATTGAATCCAATTCCAGTTCAAATGTCAGGAAGGCTGCAAACAAATCCAAATTGATCCTAGGAAGTCTTCCATATGCTAAAACAGCAATTTGTCAGGTTTAAGGTGGCGAATAGTCAAATTCAAGTTCTTAAAGGTCCAGTGTATGATAAATCTCTAAAATTTAATTAGAAATTTTATAAAAAAACTCAAATCGACTTTTGATAATTCCCTAGTCGAATTTGACAGTTTTGACCATAAAAAAACTCGATAATTCAAATTCTAATTTTCACTTCAACCCTTGATAAATCTGTCCATTAAGCTATGGTGATTCAAATAACAGATCCCTTATCTGGAAAACCCCAATTCCCAATCATTGTATATAATAGAATCCAACACCTGTACCTTGTTTCAATTGATTTCAATGGAGTCAATCGAACCCACGATGGTGTAAAGTTTTTTCCAGAATTCCAGCATAATAAATTCCAGCAGTATGATAAACTGGTTGACGAGACCTTTTACACATGAAATTAATCATAAATGAATAAAAAATATGTATTATGCATGTCACTTGGGATATATATATATTGAGTATTATAGATTATTGTTAAAAAATGATCATTAGTATGATATGCACGTTACTTAGGATACACTGAAGATGATAATTCGTAAATGAATCAGCACAAGGCACATGTCACTTTGGGTATATTGTATAGATTACAGTTGAAAGAAATAATGCTGGTACAGGTATGGGACCCATTATCCATAACCCCTGTATCCAGAAAGTTCTTCCATAGGGTGTCTTCCATAGACTCCATGTTATCCAAATATTCCACATTTTTTAAAATTATTTCCTTTTTCTCTGTAATAATAAAACAGCAGCTTGTACTTGATCCAAACTAAGATATAATTATTCCTTATTGGAAGCAAAATCAGCCTATTGGGTTCATTTCATGTTTACATGATTTTCTAGTAGACTTAAGGTATAATGTATGAAGATCCAAAATCCCGAACTGAATCCTGGATTTAGTGCATCCCTAGTGCCAACCACAGAAATACCAGAAAGCTGAACTAAGTTACTTTGATTTAAAAGCTGCCAATTTTAACTGAAAACTGAACTGTGTTTTGAGCAGTTGAAGTGAAAAATTACAGTTCCTCAGAAATGATATTATTTAAAGATCAGTTAAAGTGAAGCCTATCCTTGTCTTTGTGTCATAAACAACCGGTGTGCCTTGAAATGCAACACAACTGTGCAGCAATTTCATTTGCTCATTCCGAACTCTCCTGTCAGATTTGGATCAGAGTCGGGATTTGATAAAGCTTGTTCTCTATATTAGTTCTGAGTTCAGATAAAACAGATATTACCTATTTGTAAAGTATGTATTTATTTTGCAGGCAGGACGGCACACTGTGACCCTGATTGAAATCATGCTGGTGTGTTGGAAATCCCAAATCAATAGTAAGTTATCATTCTTCTGTCTGAGGCATCATCATTTTCAGTTCAAAAGGCAACCCATTCTTGAGTATATTAATCATTCGATTTAGCACCTCATTTATTTCTTATTTTGCTTTCTTTTATTGTTTATCGAACAACAAGAATGCAGCACAGTGTTCTCATGGGCACATATACAGTATACTAAAAGTCCAGGCTTTATGAAACTTGTATGGCTAAATATTACGTGGGTAGACAATGCCTTTGAAAATATGGTGACAGAACAAATAGATAAGATTTATACCAGGCAAGAGTAGTGCCACAAATGTTATTAGAACACAAAATATCTGGCAGGAGTGCTAAGTGCTGCAGAAACTACTAAGACTCTTTTGTATGTGGTGTTGGAGCAGCAGTTCCATGCAGTATTTACATGTGAGATGTCGGTGGGTTTTCATCTTGGAATCTGAACTGCAGACTCTAAGGGGTGAACTTGCAGCGCTGAGAGCAGCGGCAAATGAGGGGGAGGAAAAGAGGCTCACAGAGCAACCACTGGCAGGGGCTAGTGGAGTGGGTGGAGGAGAAGGGGCAGTGGAGGCTAATGAGGGTGGAAAGTTTTTGAGAGTCAGGAGGGGAAGTAGGGGACAGAAGGGTAGGGGGGGCTGGTCCACAGCTTGTCCAAAACAGGAAACTCTGAACTGGCATGTATGGAGCAGACTGACTCTCAGAGCACCCTGGGCGGCAGTGGTTCTAATACGGTGGTGGGGGGAGTGCAAGGAAGGAAAGCCAGGTTTTATTTATAGGGGATTCAATTATTAGAAAGGTGGATAGGGTAATCTGTCGTAAGGCCCCCACATGCCACACAGTCTGCTGCTTGCCTGGTGCTAGGGTTTGGCATGTGGTGGAACGAGTGGACAGATTATTGGGAGGGGCTGGGGAAGACCCAGCGGTCTTAGTACACATAGGTACCAATGACAAAGTTAGAAGAGGTGGTGAAGTCCTCAAGAACGATTTTAAAAAACTAGGTGTAAAGTTGAGGGCGAGGACTTCCAAGGTAATTTTCTCAGAGATATTACCTGAGCCATGAGCAATGCTAAGAAGACAGTGGGAGTGTAGGGAGATTAATGCGTGGCTGAGAGATTGGTGTAGGGAGGAGGGTTTTGGGTTTTTGGAAAACTGGGCTGATTTCTCAGTCGGCTACAGGCTCTTAGCTAGGGATGGGCTGCACCTCAATGATGATGGTGCAGCTGTTTTGGGAGAGAAGATGGCAAGATAGTTGGAGGAGATTTTAAACTAGGCATGGAGGGAGGGTTCAGTAAAAGATTCAGTGGAAAACAGGTTAGATGAGATAGAGGGCAAAGAAAGTGATAATGGGGGAGGAGATTTGGCTGGGGGTACTGTTAAGGATAGAGAGGACCACATGTCATATGTTCAATATGGTACCAGTATTAAATGTATGTTTGCAAATGCAAGAAGTCTGACTGGTAAAATGGGAGAGCTGGAGGTGCTGGAGGAAAAATATGATGTGATTGGTGTGGCCGAAACATGGCTGAATGAGTCGCATGACTGGGCAGTTAATATCAGTGGCTATACTTTGTTTCTGAGGGACAGAGGCAATAGAAAAGGAGGAAGGGTATGTCTGTTCGTAAGGCAGGATTTAAAAGCTCATATAAAGGAGGAGGTTATCTTAGAAAATGAGGGGGCAGAAGTCTTATGGGTGGAGTTCTTCACCAATTGTAAAGAGTCCAGCAAATTAATTGTAGGCGTATGCAATAGACCCCCTCATGTAAGTGAGGAGGAGGAGGAGGCTAAGCTCCTGATGCAAATAGAAAATGCTGCTAGTTTGGGTAAAGTAATGATTATGGGGGGTTTTAATTACCCAGATATTTACTGGAGCAATGGTACTGCCAGATCAGTTAATGGGAACAAGTTTATAAACTTGTTGATTGACAATTTTATGGCACAGGTTGTTGAGGAGCCAACCAGAAAAAAATGCTATTTTGGATTTAGTGATCTCAAATGACCCAGAACTTATAGCAAATGTGCAAGTCATTGAACCCCTGGGTAATGGTGTCCATAATGTTATATCATTTAATGTCTGGTGCAAAAAAAAAATATGTACTGGGGCAAAAAAAAACATGGATTTTGGAAAAGCTGATTTTAGTGCCTTGAGGGCTGCCCTACAGAGTATTGATTGGGGCATTAAGATTTCAGCTAAAAACACAGAACAGAAATGGTTGTCATTTAAAATGATATTAAATCAGTACTGTTCTCAATTTATTCCCTTAAGGAGTAAATGAAGAAGCATGAAGAATCATCCTATGTGCTTAATACAGAAGTAAAGAAGTTAATAGGAAAGAAGAGAAAGGCATTTAAAAACTACAAATCTTTTGGGACAGAAGCTGCATTTAATGAATATAAACACTGTAATAAATGTTGTAAATCAGCAATCCAGAAGGCAAAGAAAGGAAATGAAGAGTTAATTGCGGTGGAGGTGAAAACTATCCCTAAAAAGTTTTTTTTAAATATATTAATAGTAAAAAGATGCAGGTTGAGAGTGTTGCTCCATTAAATAATGGTACCAGTATGGTTGTAACAGATACAGAAAAGGCAAATGTGCTAAATCAGTTCTTTTCTTCACTGTATAAAATAGAGGGCTCACTTTATAGCTGCACTAATGGCTCAGCTCAATCTAGTCAGTGGCTGACTCAGGATATGATTCATAAAGCTTTAATAAAAAATAATGTAAACAAGGCTCCAGTTTTAGTCCAGCCCCTATTTCTGATTTTCTCTGATTCGCCTTCATCTGGTATGGTGCCTATGGATTGGAGAAAAGCTGAAGTTATTCCAATATTTAAAAAGGGATTACTATCTCAGCCTGGCAATTATAGGCCAGTAAGTTTGACATCGGTGGTGGGCAAATTATTTGAAGGCTTGTTAAGGGATCACATTAAAAATTTTGTCCTAGTGAATTTGCATTATGAGCAGCAATCAGCATGACTAACCATAGGTCATGTCAGACAAATTTGATTGCTTTTTATGGTGAGGTAAGTAAGATGCTGGACAGTGGGGGGCAGTAGATGTGATCTACTGTATTTGGATTTTTAGTTTCTAAACTAAGGTCTGTTGGGCTTAATGAAGTCATTTACACATGGATAGGAAACTGGCTACAGGATCGGGTACAGAGGGTGGTTGTTAATGGTACATTCTCTACTTGGAGTAAGGTTCCTAGTGTGGTCCCTCAGGGCTCAGTATTGGGTCCACTTTTATTTAACTTGTTCATTAATGACTATGGGGAGGGTGTTGTAAGTTATGTAACAGGATCTTGACAAACTGGCTGGCTAGTTGGCAGGTGTGATTCAATGTTGATAAATGTAAAGTCATCCACCTGGGATGTAAAAATATGCAATCCACTCTTAATGGGACTGCACTAGGCAAATCCATAATGGAAAAAGACATTGGAGTCCTTGTAGATAATGAACGTGACTGTAGCAAGCAATGCTACAGCTAGCAGCAGCTTCAAGGGCAAACAAGGTCTTGAGCTGTATTTAAAGGGGCATAGATTTATGGGAGGAGGAGGTCATGCATCCACTGTATAGAGCACTGGTAAGGCCTCATATAGAATATGCTGTGCAGTTTTGGTCTCCAATGCTCAAACAGGAGAACAGGAGAGGGTACAGAGAAGAGCAACTAAACTGGTAAAAGGTTTAGAAAAAATCTCTGTTAAGAGGAAAGACTGGCCAAGTCATGCTTGAGAAAAAGAGGTGTTTGGAAGGGGAATATGGCATTTTAGAGTCAGGAAGGATTTTTTTCCCTCTCTGAGGCAAATTGGAAAGGCTTTAAATGGTGGTTTTGCATTCCTCTGGATCAACTAGCAGTTAGACAGTTTTTATATAGAGTTAAAAGGTTGAACTTGATAGACATGACTGCAATTAAATGCAAAATAATCCTCCAATGATAATCCCAGCTCATCTGTGTAAATCTGGTTCCATGTTTTTTGCTCCTGTAACTGGAGTCGGGAGCTTTAAGCACAGTTTTCCTAGCATTGAACAAATCTATCATTTATCTCTATATGTGACTACAGTGTAATATTATGAAGTCAAAATGACATATAAGAATTGTTTTCCCCATCAAAACACTTGTTGGAATTGTAGTGCAGATTCGTGAACATTTTTGCCACTTGCGAAAATAAATGTGAATTTTGCCACTAATCTTTAACAGCCAAAAAGTTTGTTGGCGTCGGGGGTTAATGAGCCTGCCATGCTCTTCCCCGTGATGCAACATATTATTATCGAGAGGAAATTAGCTTTGCTAATCTTAACCCTTTGGTTTTGTTTTTTTTTTAAGGTAACTTTTTGATATTTTTTAATAGCAAGTAACCCCTTTGCTGCTGCATATAAAACAAAGATTTGCAAATCCATCTCCAAATATTTGTTTAGTAAACTTAAAATAGATCTTCATATTTTAAAAAAGAAATGGGGCAATAAGTTGTGTCCAATAGAAATCTGGCTCTCGCCCACCCTTGTAGAAGATAATTGCAATGCTGTCTGGTGCACAATGGTAGAGGTCCGGCAACCCTAAATCCAGTCTAGAAGTAAAGCAATCCAGAGGCACATAGAGCTGATGCAAGCAAGGAACACCTTGCACGTTTATTTGCGGAAGTGCAGTGCAACGTTTTGGGATCAGGCCCCTTTGTCAAGCAATAAGTGGTGCCATCTCTGTGTTAAATTTTGGGTTCTCTAGGATCAGGGTTTATTTTTTGCCTGGGATGATTGGCATTCTTTATCCAAAGCTTATCTTATGTGCATTTAAGAGTGAATGCTTCATTTGAAAATGTCCCTTTTCTGGCTTTAATTATTATCTGGCTTTAATTATTGTAATGGCATTAGACCAATACAATTAACTGTTAATGGTTTTCAATTATTTACTGACATGTTTATGATTGTGCCCCATTCATGTTAATATTTAAATGTTCCTTTTCCTCCCCCCCCCCCTTAGTCTTCTCCCTTCAGTTGTAGTACTAAAACCCCATTCAAATTAAATGCCTGGGGGTATGGGACAGCAGCAGGTGAGGAAGTGAAGTAACATAATGTTATACACGATAGTAGCCAGAAGAACTAGTCTGTAAATACAGGCAGTGAGTAACAGATAAAGCAGATAACAGATGAAAGCCATTAAAAGTATTTATAATGTTTAAAGAAATAGAACTGTTCAAGGCTACTGATATTACATTTAAAATGAACCCACAACACAGTGTTGAGATGGGACCCATGAGAGTGCTATTGATAATTTATATTAGCTTGTAGGCTTTAGGGAAATAACCAAAATCACCATTTTCTTTATCCCCTAATGCAGAAACTACACCATAACAAGGTATCCAAAGCATTTTCCACTCCTCCATTGAAAGCCGTAGAGAAATGTATATTTGAAGTTATTCCCAAGTGAAAATCATTGAAGAGGATGTGTTGAGCTTTATTGCTGGATAGAAGCAATATAGATTGTAGGCCATTACAAGGCGCATCATGTGAACAATGTGCTTGATACATACAATCAAACTATCCATTGAGGCATGGAGGTACAATGCGAGGCAATCACTGCAGAAAGCAATGCAGTAACAATGCAATTTGAAATCCATTTGAAAGGCAAACTGTTGCAGTTGAAAGTTCTAAGGGTGAACGAGTTTAAAACTCATTATCAGGATTGGGCTGTATCCCAAGACACCAACATGTTTATCCAGATAGAAATTCACTGGCATTAGAAGACAAAAGGAAAATCTATTTACTTAAATCAGAGCTTGCCGTTTGTGTGCCTTTGGGCAGACATTAGGATACATCAATATTCCATTTACAAATAACATGGTGGAGTATTTATCTTCTTACATGGTCAGTAATCACATTTGTGATCACAATAATATCGTTTTGCAGACGCTATTGGATTTGTGACGCTTGTCATTAAGTGCTCTTATAGCATACTTTGGCACCATTGTTTATTAATTTCACACAGCTTTATTCGTTAACTTTCATTAACTTTTCAGCCATAAAACATTATTCTTACTTAGGCTTGATCTCCAGCATCTTCCAGCTGCTGAAACCTTACAATGATGACATTTTGTGCAAGGATCACTGCTATAAATGAATAGGGAATCTCAATAGCTACATTGGCAGAGCCCCCGATCACTGCTTGATGGATTGGGATGATACACTGCTGCCCTGGGGGTCAGTGCTGAATTAAGGGACTCACCAAGCTAGAGCTGACATTGATAACACAGGTATGGGACCTGTTATCCAAAATGCTTGGGAGCTGATGTTTTACCATGTTTTTACGTAGTTTGGTCACCATAATTTGTCTGCTAACAAAAATCATTTAAACAAACATTATTTAACATAGAAGGGCAACTAAGCTGGTAAAGTGTATGGAGAATCTTAGCTATGAGGAAAGACTGGCCAAGCTGGGGTTGTTCACATTGTTCATGATAACTATGTATAAATAAATAAGGGGTTCATATAATAATCTCTCTAATGCTTTATTTACCAGTAGGTCCTTCCAGCTGACAAGAGGGAGCCCATTCCGATTAGAAGGATTTGAAGGATGTTCCGTCTCAATATTCGGAAGAGGCTTTTTACAGTGAGAGCTGTGATGATGTGGAATTCTCGCCCTGAATCAGTTGTACAGGCTGATACATTAGATAGCTTTAAGAAGGGGTTGGGTGGTGTTTTAGCAAGTGGGGGAATACAGGCTTATGGAAGATAGTACAAGTTGATCCAGGTTGTGGTCCATCTTAAAGGAAAACTATACCCCCCAAACAATGTAGGTCTCTATTAAAAGATACTGAGTAAAACAGCTCATGTGTAAAACCCTGCTTCATGTAAATGAACCATTATCATAATAATATACTTTTTTAGTAGTATGTGCCATTGGGTAATCATAAATAGAAAATTGCCATTTTAAAAAATAAGGGCCGCCCCCTGAGATCGTAAGATTCACTGTGCACACATACAAACCACATGTACGGTCACATGAGCCAATTAACAGACAGAGTTCTGCCTTTTGCTTCCTCACTTCTTCCTGTTACAGTTAGAGTTGTAGTATTTCTGGTCAGGTGATCTCTGAGGCAGCACAGATAGAGTCAAGAAATGGTGGTTCAAGGCAAGAGATGTAAAAGGGCAATATTTATGTAAATATATATTCCAGTTTGGTAAGATTCTTTAATATGTCATTCAATTTGATATAAATCTGTTGCTTAAGTATTCATTTTGGGGGTATAGTTTTCCTTTAAGTCAAGAAGAAATTCTTTCCCCCTCTGAGGCAAATTGGAGAGGCTTCAAATGAGGTTTTTTGCCCTGTGGATCAACTAGCAGGTTGACTTAAGGTTGAACTTGAAGGATATGTGTCTTTTTTTTAACCTAACTTACTATGTTATCTATGTAGTACTAGTGAATACAATTTTACCCTGCTTTCTATAATTGAGTTATCTAAACTTGGGCAGTACAGTAAGCACCGTCTTTTCTTCTTTTTTTTTTATAATTTATCTCACAATTTAAAGCTCAAAATATAATTGTCCTAGAAATAGTATATCTGATGTTAAGGGCAATGGTCCACAAGGAGATTAATCGCCTACTATAAGTATCCTCTTCTGCAAGTGACTAATCTCCTCCAAATGTTTTCCCTCTGGTGATAAAGTGAATCACTGGTGGTAAAACCCATGTCTTGCTTTGATCTTACAAAGTGGCCTGAAGTTTCATCTTGATATAATCGCCATGTGGACCATTTCCCTTAGGCTTATTAGAGCTGGCGCCCAAAAGATGGCCTAACAAAATGGGGAGCTTTTGTTGACAAATTTAAAAGCATTAATCATTATTTCTGAACCTTTTCGCTGGTAGAGTCATTTTAACATACAGCATTTCTAGCCATAATTTTTCTGTATGGGGGTAGGTTTCCTTTAATTGTCAAGTCAAATGAAAATATTACATGGATTATTAAATAAAGCCCAGTATCAAATAGACCTGTAGACCTGAAGCTACAGTTCCTTACACCGCTAATGTTACCAAGACATCAATCATAATTGCTGATTGGTTGCTATTTTTGGCCTGGGGCAAATATTGCCCATATTAATAAACATATAATTGGTGCTTAATTTGCATTTTGAAAGGCACAAAACCAATTTCCTTTATAAAATATAGTGTCAGAAACATAGTATAGTTCAGAAACAAAAAATCAAGCTGATCTATAAAAACAAGCAGACAAAAGGAATTTAAGAACAACAAATTGAAACCAGCTGCTCCTAATCAATAGAACAACAATTAATGTTAACATTTCCTTCCTCAGAAAGGTGAACAAGATTTCATCCTTTGTACTAATCACATTTACTTACATTGATGTTTCTATATCAATGTGGGGAAGTGATGGGAATCAGCAATACTATCTGACTGCATTTTTATCTCCCAGTTTGCAAGCCACATCAATGGGATTAGAGCGTTCCGTTATAAATGGAGTGATGTTGCTTTGGACACAATTCAAAGAAACACAGATTCTTTTTATCTCAAGAAAAAAACAGACGATAATTGGCACAGGTAGTTCAAATGCCCTCGAATTGTGTGGGTTTTTTGGCAGAGACATGAATAGTTGCCAATGAGAATGATAGCAATGTTAGTTCAGCAACAGCTGCAGATTTAAAAGTTTGACATATTTGAGACAAAATATATTAATTTTACACTAAAGACACACAGGGGGTTATTTACTAACTCCGAATGCAAAAATCATGAAAAATTCATTATGTTTTTTTTATAAAACCTGACTTTTTCGGAATTTATTAAACCCCGAGGATGGAAAAGTCCGAATCTGAAAATCCAGCAACTCAGACCTGTCAAGGCTGCATATAAGTCAATGGGAGAAGTCCCAATGATTTTCTGATGTGCGCTGGGTTTCGGGCAATACCCGGAAGTTTTTGGTGAAAATTCCAAAAAAACTTGATAATCTTATGAAAAAATCCAATAAAATTGTGAAAATCTGATTTCTTTTCCTGCAAAGCAAATTTTCAAGAAAAATGTAATAATAAATAAGCTTAAAAAACCTGATCAGATTTGATCGGAGTTTGTAGCAGAAAATATTGAGAGAAATTCAGATATTGTCACCCTAGGTGGGACAAAAGCTTCAAAATGGCCCCGCATTGAATGGAAAATGCCTGCAAGCACTTGTGCTGACTAGTGGCTCTTCCAATTGACAGCACAAGGCATTTAAAGGTGATTCCTGTGAATGGGAACTTTGAGAAAGTGGAAAGCGAAATATGCGTCAGGACACACTATTATTTGTATTGGTTTTATTCAATGTCATCTATAATTTTATAATTATCAAGTGCTGAGGTAATTAGCTCTGGTATTGGAGGCACTTGTGTTCTATTCTAATTTGTGTATACATTTTTACCTTTTCTATCTTCTATTCCAAGGTACCTTGGGTTTGTGGTTTTATAGGTTAAATAGCTCTCTCCTGAGGACTAGGGAAGGTAACTAACGTGACCACAGCCCTTGGTTTCTCAGTGCATGCGCAGTTGTTGCAAAACAGAGAGTCACTCCAACTGCACATGTGCTGCTACGCCAGTCTCATTCCGAAGATTACTGAAGAGAATAAGATGGCTGCCGTGAACTCTGCTGGACAGAGAGGTAAGTAAAGACTTAGGGGCATTTGTCCGGGGTAGCAGTTAGGCTAAGGGAGGGGGATCTATGTAGGGTAGGGGGCAGGGTTTTTTTTAACTTTAGGGTTTAGTTTTCCTTTAAGAGTGGGTCCTGCCAAGTACCGTTTAATTCAGATACTTCGATATACCTAAAATCTCACAAGACAATAGTTTGGTGATATTTTAGACTTTAAGTTATTGCAGAAGTCACTTTAAGTTAAGTTGGTGTTTGCATATATTATGTGAATACCCCCTTGTGGGAATCACTATTAAATGAGCAATGTAATTTGAATTTATTGTAATTGAAGTGTTTAACATTGAAGAAAAAGCAGCAAGGTTTAAAGGAGAAGGAAAGGCTTGGTGCACTTGGGGTTGCCAAATGTTAGGCACCCCCAAGTGATTGTATTGACTTACCTGAAACCCCGGGCCGGTGCTTCTATCAGCAGAAAACTGCACCAGCCCGGGGTTATACCAGTGAGCACTGCAGAGTGATCCTCTTCCGGCTTCTTCTTTCTTCAAAAATGGAATGTGGTATATGGAATCTCATATCATTCTACAAGATAAGAGAATGTTATGTCCAATTAATATGTTAAAAAATCAATAAAAATTTAATATTACACATATTATGCATATGTAAGGAAAGAACTGGAGACTTACAGGGTACATTTGCTCCCCATTCCATAATGTTACTGCACTATGCCTATTTATTAATTTTGGACACTGAGGGGAAAAAAAACACAAGTGTCAAAAAAAAAAAAAACAAGGACGCAAGAAAACTGCGTTTTTTCCTCAAATCATGAAAAAAATTACTTTAGATATATTGACCTTTTTGTTGGATTAAACATCTAGTGCACAGGGAAGCGCAGTGCTGTCAGGCAACAGGGAGTCCTGTACCTAATTTCCAGGACCCCTGGTGCATCTTCTTTGCATGTACAGAATAACACAAGGTATGGGTGCTCCAGCAACACCCACGTCCTGTCAACATGTCACTTGTACAACATGCAAAAGAATTGCACTTAAATGCACAAAATTGCATGGGCAAATCGCCACATTGTGGGTGAAAAACATTGCCCTTTACAGAAGAAAATGATTCGAACCATATAGCAAAGCCAGTTGGCTGTAATAGGGCAATTTACCTATGTTTTATTAACGGATATAATTCAATTCTCAAAATACATTTTATTTTTGGTCACACTGCAGGTGCACTCCGTTTATTATTCTATGTTATATCTGTGGTTTTGCTATAACCTAAAAATTAACTATACAATTCATCTGAGCATTATATAAATGTCAAGCCAATTTATAAAGGTTTCTTGCATATTGCATGCCATTATATGGCATTGCATAGCTACCTGAAAGATTTTTAATTGAATGTATAATACAGTTTAATATAAAGTCTGGAACATTTGCCCTCATTTCAGATATGTAGCTAAATACAGATAGCAGACATTTCTTTTGAAATATATGTATTTGGGATATAGGCTGTTTGATCAAACTTTTAATTGCATTAATTACCAGAACTTCCTCACAACAGACACAGCAAACTTGACAATAAAATATACAATTAAAAAGCCATTTTCTTAAGGGGAAACCTACCAAGTTACTTTTACATGTCCCTAATGGGGCTGCAGTTCTGCTGAATTATGTATTATGCATTACTATATAAAAAATCACTAATGGTACATTTCCCATTGTACTGTATATTGTATATTGATACAGTCAACTCTCTATGGGCTCCCATCCGATTACACTTAGCCTTATCCTGACTGACATTCCTTCTGTAAATTACTTGCATTGGTGGTTACGTAAGGTCAGCAAGGAACAAAGAAATGACCTGCTGACCTAATAATGAGATCCATGCAATTTGTCCATTATCATGTGTGTTCCCAAACCATACATAAATGGTTCCCACTGTAAACTGCCCTGGGAGTGGTGAACTTTAATATCCAAGTTCACTGTTAACTACAGTCATAGCTCTAAGAATTGCGTGTGTTATTGGACCTGAAACAAGTGTTAGTAAAACAATGTAACATAGCATTACTTTGTGTTAACACGTAATACCGTATAGGCCACAATAAAGATAATTTTTACAATTACAGTATAACTATTAGGTTTGTGTCACCACCTGTGTACCCTGGGGAGAAGAAGAGAAAAGGAAAGAAGAAAGCCAAACAGAGGAGAAGAATATAGGAAGGAGATATAGAAAGGAAAATAAATGATGGAAAGAAGGAAAAAACTTAAGGGCAAGCACTGCAGAGAAGGGAGCAAAAAAAATGGCAGAGCTTGGAATCAAAATCTAGATATAGATGTGAATGAGAATCCTGTAACACTCGGTTAGCATTACAAGATGCAATTTTGGTCTTCTTAGCTGATAACTTCTTTGCAGGCATTGCAGCAGGTTATTGATGCAATGACCTGCTGCTATGCCTGCAAAGAAGCATTTCAAGGACAACGTTGAATTATTTCATCTAACTTAAGACTAAAGAGCTGAAGATCAGCCAGATCTCGTCACCTTTCTGAGGGGTGAGATATACCTGGTGCGTAATTATGGAATGGATTAATCAGTCCCTAGTACTAAGAGGTTGTTGCAAGTTGTCTTGTATCTATTCCCACACCATTTAATCCAGTGAGGGGTCGAGAAATTCCCATTTCAGTTTTACTCTGGAGAGGGGGTCAAAAATGTGTTTAACAATATTTTGTATGTGCTGGATACTAACTTGTTAACACTGGGATGATATAGATTGATTTCTAGTGAGGAGCACACTGTTGTTTTATTATGAGACTGGAATTCTCTGTGGCATATGGGCCTCAGCTGCATGTATTCATCAAATAATTGTTTAAATTGCCTCCACTGAAATGTTTTAACCAAAAACTTAAGAGTACATTTTTTGTACTGATTATTCTAGAATAAATACTTGGCTGAGGATCTATTTCTGTGCAAAAGAAGAGAGGAATGGTGGGCAGGGACCTCCTACCACTTAACACATCTTGAATATAATATTTATTTTTGTATTGACCAGTTTGACAATTAATTTAAGGTTCTTCTTTAAAGCACTTACACGAGCAGCACTTTATATACATAAAAATATGCATGAATACATAGAATGCCATTTTTTTTAGGGAAGAGGAGTAAGAAGTCCACTCAGGTTTTAGTAGTGATACACCTCACAAATTGATCTGGTCTTTCAGCAAAAACAAAGGTTTCAGGTGACCAAACACATTCTTGTCCTTTAGTGTAAGATGGCTTTATAGTTAGTATTAAACAATATCAAAGGTGAAAAAAAACATTTGCATGATGTTTTACTTACATTTATGATGATAGCTTGCGAGTCTTATGGTGACCCACAAATTACTTATAGGGGCTTATTTACAGTATAAGAGTGAAACTAGAGTTCACCCACAGCTGTCAAAATTAAATCCTACGGTTTTCATATTCATTTCTATAGGTTTTTTTAGGTTCACCCTTTGATAATTATGCCTTTTAAAATTCCATAGAAGTGGATAGATAGTGGCGAAATTTCATTCCAGACTGGGATGTGTTTTCAGTGGTCCAAACTAACTCGATGCATTTGGCTCTAGACATGCATCTGGTTAGTATTTTAATTATTAATTTCATTAATAATAATCATTGATGGTATTTTAGGAAAACCAAGGCAAAGTTTTGATGTGAAGTGCAGGAAAACCACCCACTGAAATACTTTTTAATTGGTGGAACGGCAAAAGAAAGGCGTGAAATGAGGCAAAACATAATATCAACAGATATCAATGATATTAGAGGGATATTTAGTAGGATTGTAAATGTTTTTTAATGTCTCAGTTTCACTTGTAATAAAAGTACTTTTATTATTTTGAGTCTTTATTTTTTCCTATTAATTTTTATTTGAACATA
Organism: Xenopus laevis; assembly: GCF_017654675.1. NCBI lineage: Eukaryota > Metazoa > Chordata > Amphibia > Anura > Pipidae > Xenopus > Xenopus laevis. Next base: position 34,620,352 of record NC_054381.1, on the reverse strand, counting down.
AATGGGAGTGAATATATGGAAGCAAAAAAATGCATGGTCTGCTACAAGTATAAAGTAGTTAGATAGACATCAGACTGTGTCCTTTGTCATTTCTCTTCCTGAAGGAGTAAACATTGACCTGGATTTATCAAAGGCTTCTATAGATTGGCTCTCCTTATCTCCCATCCATGCAAATTGGCATTAACAAAGCTGAGCCATAGTAGTCTTTTCTAATTCTACATCAAACCCTACAAAGCATATTGATTTATTTTTTAATAAACCATCTCTGTTGAGCTCTGAAGAGAAACTACAGTATATAGATCATGACAATGGGGTAGAAGTTCTTAGTTCCGTTAGAGAAAAATTGCACTAATTATGCACTGTAAAAATGGCATTTTTGGTCAAATAACAGAAAAGGCAAAATAGAGCAGAGAAAGCAGAGCAGAATTCCAGACTGAGTTGCAGGGGGCTAAATAATTTTTAGCTACGTCTAAATGACAATTATGATATGTGAATTTCTACTTGATGTATCAATGGAGCAGACTTGTTTTTTGAGCACATTCCAAAAAAAAAAAAACAACTGTTACTGGAGAAAATGATGTGCCACATGGGCAGAGGGTCCCGTTAGATATGCTTCAACTGTATATATAGCCGTTTTTGAAAATACATTGAAGAATTTGGATGGAGGAACCAATATGCAGATATAACCAATATGCAGATTATTTTGGGGGCATGTCAGTATCACTTTAAAAATCCATCTAGGACTATTCATACTTTAAAAATAATTCTGGGCCTGTGAGGTCTACTAGTTTCCTCCTATGAGTTATTGTACACAGTGGGCAAATATTGTTAATGCTGTGCAAAATGTAGTGTAACGTGCCCATTTAATTTAGTGGTAATTTGTAGTGATATTAAGGGGCCGATTCACTAACTTCGAGTGAAGGATTCAAAGTAAAAAAAATTTTGAAGTTTTTTTTGGGCTACTTCGACCATCGAATGGGCTACTTCGACCTTCGACTACGACTACGACTTCGAATCGAAGGATTCGTAGTAAAAATCGCTTGACTATTCGACCTTTCGATATTCGAAGTACTGTCTCTTTAAAAAAAACTTCGACCCCCTAGTTCGCCATCTAAAAGCTACCGAAGTCAATGTTAGCCTATGGGGAAGGTCCCCATAGGCTTGCCTAACTTTTTTTGATTGAAGGATATTCCTTCGATCGTTGGATTAAAATCCTTAGAATCGTTCGATTCGAAGGATTTTATCGTTCGATCGAAGGAATTATTCTTCGATCGTTCGATCGAACTATCTGCGCTAAATCCTTCGACTTCGATATTCGAAGTCGAAGGATTTTAATTCCTAGTCGAATATCGAGGGTTAATTAACCCTCGATATTCGACCCTAACTGAATCGGCCCCTAAGTCAAAGTCAATACTGTTGATAAGATTATACAGGATTTACTGTTATAATAAAATCAAGGTGCATGTATTTCCTTAGAACTGTATTTCTGAGTTGGTTGATAAAATGTTTACCCCAAACCTTGACTAAAAGTTAGGTTGAACAAATCAGTAGGTATATTAGGTCAGCAATGTTATTCTGTGTTCTAGAACTTTCTACCTATCACAAAGCTACAAGAACTAAGCCTAGACTAGAATGGAACAAGGCAGCATCAGTCTTTTTATTCTTTACTTCTAAAGATGATCCATAAAGTAGACCTTGCCCCTTGGATTTATCTGTGTGAAGACATACCTAATGTATCGTTCCGAACTTTCCAAACTTCAAAGTGCATGATATCAGGTTCATGAGTTGGAAAAAAAAATGTTTCAAGTTACTGAAAGGCACTAAGTCACAGAGAGAGAACAATGTACTGATCCGCAAGGTCACAGTTCTGTGATGTGGAATAATGAGGCACAATAGGATTCATGTTGTGCTATTTCCATTTTCCCCTGCAACCTCTGACACAGGAACAAGGTTTTCCGTATTGAGATAACCTGGATAGTGTGCAAAAGGTACTCTGACCTTTTCAATAATCTCTTGATTTGATTTCGGCCATTCCAACTCTCCATAGCTTTACTAGCCAGGGGGCAAAATTGCAATAAACGGCTGTTAAAAAACAGAGAAGATTGGAAAGTGACAATACTGTAATAAGTGGGGCATTAAAATTCATTGTCAGGAAAAAGAATGTACGATAAACAGGACAAAGCATAATGTGAAAGCATTCTTCCTGAAAGAGACTGGGGGAGTGGAACATGCAAGGCCATCACAGCTCTTACATTGCCATCTTGTGGTCCAATACATTTATTTCTTATCACGGTAAAGAAAGTCATTTTCTTATCTTCGCCAGTCAGGTTCACTCAGGAAAGTGAAATAATTTAGTAAGTGACACAAAAGGTTTATGCATTTAAGGCAGCCTCCATTCCTAAAATAGAAATAACAACATTTCACTTGTGCTGTACCTGGGGAAAAAATATAGGGATGACTGGTGCTTGAGAAAGATATATATTATGTTGTCATTTTCTTCTCACGCAGCTGATCTATTCAGCAATCTTGTTCTGTACTTCTAAGTTACTTGTGGTGCCCTCACTTCATAATGGGAACTGTAGAGTTACATTTTTAATGCTGAATAATCAACTACATTTTTTACAACTACACATTTAAGCTTGCTATATTCACGTGCAAGTATTAGATGATAAATCTGGACAATAATGGGCCAATTCCTGGTCTCAGATTAAATGGGAACTTGAGTTGAATATTTTCTGTCTAGAGCTTGTCTCCAGTTCAGTTAGCATAAGTAAGAACCAATCATTTAATTACCATCAAATTTGACAACCATTAGGGGTCGTTTACAAGCATCAGAGCAGTGGCAGGAGTCACTTCCACAAAAATTCCCATTCATTAAAGGTAGTTGCTCCTAGCAATTTAGTATTGTTGCAGTTGACGTAGTCAGTCCTTCCTGCCTCCTTTTCCAAATTGAGCACAGTTCAGGTCTATTGACGCAGAGAACTATTGCGAAAATTAAAATTTAAAATAAGCTATATCATGCTAAAATAAGACATTTTCTAAATATAATCAATTACAAATTTTGAGCCATTTCTGAATTAATTAAATTAATCTTTGCTTTCCCTGCTTCAGCATCTGTCTCTCTTTATGCAGGAGTTGGGAGTCTGATTTTGAATGACAATGCAGCCTTTGAGGGGCTCCTTTTGCCTAGATGTAATAGAGCTTACCATTTGAGAATCCCCAGAAATCCTGTCTTTCTACATGCAGAATTTGTGCCAAAGTCAGTTATTCTGAGTAAGCTCTAACTAAGACATCTGCTAGAAAAGGGAGCCCCATTAAAAGATATATTGGATCTGTCAATGAAATTCTGATTATTTCAAAAACAGTACAGAATTTGAAACTGATTATATTTAGAAGGTTTCTTATTTTATTGTTAGGACGCTTATATTAAATTTAAATTTCTCGCGATAGTTCCCCTTTAAGCTACTACCACCTCCGAACCAGGTGGTAGCTCCCCCTGTCAATCACCATAGCACACTTGGGCTGAAAGAACAGGCCAACACATCACTCACGCACTGAATGCTGTAAATTATGCCAACCAGACATAGAAAATTTTCAGTGCAATGTAATCCAATTCACATTGAAGCACAAGTTCAGTTGAATTAATTTAAATAATTGGCCACAATTTCACCCTGGTGTCACAATGGCCTTTTGCATATCTCCCAACATTTGAAAATTAGTAAGAGGCATGCCCATTACAAAAATAAATACCATGTCCATTAAACAAAATTTGGAAGGTTATGGAAAGTTTCAACACATTTCTGGGGGTTTTAGTGCCACGTTTTATGTGTTATTACAGTTTTGCAAATAAAGGTAAATTGCCCTTTAAGCTGTGAGTCAGTTTTCCCAAGAGACATGCTTATCTGAAACAGTTAGGATTGTATCTTTGCTTATCTTAAATTGTTACAAATGTATCTAACTGCAGGCAGGAGTATTCTGGGCTCTCTGCTAAAAACCTCTTATTTAATTAAGATTTAGAAACTCTTTTTCAGGCATCAGTGCAGGAGATCAAAAGGAAACCCGGAACATTTCTGTAACAATCCAAGACTGCATGTTGAGCACAAAAAACGGGACAGTTGGAAGGTATGATTTTGCTCACTGAACTTGTGTTCATGCTCGAAGACCAGTCAAAAAAAAAGACAGAGGGAGCCATGGTTTGATGCTATCAATGGCTTTGTGTGTCATTGGGCAGTTTATTGGAGCAATATAGTAGACTAAAACTAATTATTTCTACCTTTTTTTCTCCTTTTAAACATTCTATTTTTATTTCATTTTACAGGACAGTTGGGACAGAAGCTCCTCTGCTTCAGCCATTATTTTTCACTGAATTTTCTCAAAAGACCACATCACTTCTAGGAGGACAGCAAATTACTATTCAAAATTTACATTTATCTGGAAATTCTAAAGAGACAAACTGTATGGGCTAATCTTATCTAGAGTATAAGGTATAGCTCATGTTCTTATAAGGGACTTATATGACTGCAGGAAATACAATAATGGGTGTCAGAAAGCAAGCATCTAGATGCAACTCCAACAAAGCATCTCTCTTTCAATAGCATAACTGTTATCCATTTAATGGGCAGCAAAAACAAATTTAAAGTCAAATAACAATAACCAAACAATTTTGTTTTTTTGTTTTATTGTTGCTGTCAGAAATATCGAAGCGAATATCTACATGCAGTTGTAATGAGAGAAGTAAGAACAAACATTAAAGGAACTTCATCAGTACAAAGGCATCAAGGCATAAAGGAAATAAAAGCCATTACCTTGCTGCACCACTTTTTATCACAGTCTAGGGAGATGGTTACATTAACTATACCTTTGCCACGTGGACTCGCTAATCCTTGAATTACAGTGTAAGGTACAAAAATCTCCAAATACTATCATTATCAAGAATCTAAAAAAAAACTGAATTTGTATTACCAAAATACTAAGAGATGGTGGGGCTTAATTATTAAGATAGGAGCCGAATTGCAGTTAGGCTTAACAACCAATCAGATGTCTGCTTTGATTTTCTCTCTTGTAGACTTATAATATTATATTGCTCATTTATTGCTACTGGTAACTGGTTTTGCACTGGCTGTTAAAAAAGGCCTTGGGTTGTCTATTACATCTACAGTCTTCTGCCCAATAACTTTACATAGCATATACAATGTTATAGTCTTGCATTCAAATCCTTGTTTGGATTTCCCTTTAAATAACCATACATCAGCCCAATACAATCTGTGGCAGTGAGGGCTATTTTAAATATAATGTAATACAGATTATAGGGCATAGGGACAGCATTTAGATCATGAACTCTCATGAATATTGCATAGGTGTTTGGCATGCACAAATCTTGCATTCTTTAATAATTTACCTGTATTTTACACAGTATCTTGAAAAACTTGTTAAACTGATTCAATACCAAGTGCTTATCAGAATAAACCCTGTGATAAAGATCACAGGGTTAGGGTGCACATCACATCACTAAAGTCAGCAATAGATAATTTCAGGTGCTTCTGGCTAGAAGAAGGAATTGTGTTTTGTGGGTGCATCAGATTTTAAAAAAAAATATTTTTTAGCTTGCAACTTGAGCAACAAAATAATTTTTGATACAAATACATCACACAGTAGAAATATGTACAGTGAAATGACCCCAAATCTATGAAAAATGACAATGATATATATATATATATATATATATATATATATTTATATTAAATAAGGCAATAATACGGAGATGTGGGTATTGTGTTGTGACAGTTACATCAGTCAGTGCAGAAGGCTATGAAACTGTAGTCTAAAGCACCCCTGAAGCAAACCATTACTTGCAGTGTAGAATTACAGTTAACCAACTAGATTTCCTGTGTGATAGGTTATACATCTCTGGAGAATTTCTTGCTGTAACTACTGCTGAACCTCAATTCCCAGAATCTACATTTTCTTGTGATTTATACTATGTGTTAAAGCACAGTTGCTTTTTAAAAAAATACTAAATTGCCCACTGTGTATGTTCTATATTGTTAAATTGTATGTGGTTGTGCTATATAAATAAAGTTATTCACACAAACATTCATACAAATGTACCATAACAGCCGCCTCAGGGCATTGTGATTAGTCACAGGCCTCAGATTGTTTTAAGCGGATATGTGGCTTTTTTTACATACTTTTAAATGGGAAAAACACCAGAATTAAGGCTACTAGGAAAACCCAACCATCTCAGAAACTACTGAAGTGCATCAAATTGTTGCCCCAAAGAGACTACCAGTAAATATCCCTATTTCAAATCTGAAACATTGGCAGTAAAAATATTACACTCATGGGAACATGGATTGTGTTTAGCCAACATGTTCCTAATGGTCCCAATAAAACAATGCCCATAGTCATGTTGTTAAAAAATTGTAGAGGATTTCCCTGACTATATGAAGAAATAAAGCTTTAGGTTATGGGCTGTCATACAGGTCATGAAAACACATGGATACAAATAAAGAAAAGCAAGGTTGCTGGATCCAGTTAATCAGAATTTATTACAATATGTGCTGCATCTATATTTGGACCTCACGATGACTAAGGATTGGTTGTTGCAGCCACACCCCACCGAGGGCCACCATCAGGAGGAAACAGGGGTTATTGCAGACAGGGGCTCCATGGCCGAGGGGGGCCGATGTGACGTAAAAATGTGATTCGTAGGTGGAGTGGGGCTTTAACCAAGTGGGTGGGGTTTGAGAGGATCATATGTGGGTTTTGGCATAATGAGGAGGGATTATAGTGGATTGGACATAGTTATGCATGGACCCGTTTTGTTGGGGTCATATTGTCCTTCCAAAGGCCCAAGTGGCCAGTGAGTTAATAACTGGGGCCTCCAGGGGAAAGGGCCCTCCTAACTTAAAAGCGTTGTGCCCCATGTTTCCTGTCCTGACCCCACAAGGCATTCCCAGAATATGCTTCATCAAATTTTCTACACTGGCTCTTTGTTTTCAGCCTGCTATATACTAAGGGGGTTATTTATCAAGGTCCAAATTTACGTGAGTATTTCTAAGTTAGAAATTCGAGCAACTCCGATTGCCCGAATGGACCTTATTTATGAAGAAAAAAGCCTGAATAAATAGGGTTGGGCAAACTTTGGAGCTTTCCCCAAAACGAATTGTTCACGGTTTCTGCACAAAAACTAGTAGTAGTTTTTCTTCCCTCCAAAAACCACGTATTATTCGAGGTTCGGATATTCGGACCTTGATAAATAACCCCCTAAGGATGTTCTGAATCCATTGTTTTTGGACTCATTTGAATGTATTTATTTGAGATTCAGATGAATACCAAACCAAATCTGAACCCTGATTTGCATATTGAAAAAAAAGCAAAATTAAAAGGTAATACGTAGCCAAAGAAAATTGACATTTATATGGGATTGGATTCAGTGTGGCTGGGCATGATTGGGGTGAATCGAAATTCTGCAAAAACGGAATCCTGGATTTGGTGCAGCTTTCTATTCACGTTTAAGCAATTAGTGAACCATACACTGACTTTATAATAAAGGTAGAATATCCACAAGGAATTAATGTTGGGTGATCCTGCCGTAATGGATCTAAAGTATCTTTCTTTTAGCCTAATGTATATGTCCTGGAGTGGACAGTAATATCTTGAAGATACAGCTTTACAACAACATGATTCCCAGTCACACTGGCTGTATCAAATCAATCACAGAAAATGGCCAGGTTGAATTAATACGATCCTGTTTTATCTATACCCATGGGGCAGTTATTTAATCTCTGTCTTTCTCTCCCTCAGCTCTTATATTTGGCTCTTATATCTCCCCAGTTTGTCTAAAAGCAGCTTCTTGGCTTGAAATACATTAACCATATCCCTGCCAGGAAACCATTCTTGCAGCACAAAGTTATAAACATGTTGTTAAATGTGGCGAGAGTGTTCAGGGAGGTGGGATGCCAATGAACAGATCTATATACACTGAGGGAGTATTATCTCATTTGACTAATGAGAACCATTACAGAATTCTGACAGGGGGCTCCATAGGGGCCTATAAATGGGAAACAGAAAATTACATTATAAATGTTTGCCTTGGGGGTACTAGCAGTAAAAATGTGACGGATTATTGCAGCTGAACAATTAATCACACCGATCCTATATTTATTACGTAGACTTCACAAGATGCTCTTGCTATCCTCTCAACGATCGATCGCCTCTGGAATTACCTCCATGTTAGCCCTCGGCTAAGGCCATAGATTCAAAATATAATCTTGTTGCATTGTTGATTATTTTCCACTTGAATGACAGCTAATCTTTGCAAATTCCAGAAAGTGGGTTGACTAAGATGATAAAACAATTTCCAAGTCCTGCCAAAAGGCACAAAGGTGTTACCATTTCAGTTTATCCGAGGCACCAAAGAACCAATATGACAAAATGTTGTAACTGTACTCTGGTCTGGTAAACCTTAGCAACCAATCAAGTATTTCCTTTCATTATTCGAGCTGCTTACTCACAGTGATCCCCAACCAGTAGCTCATGAGCAACATGTTGCTCTCCAACCCCTTGGATGTTGCTCCCAGTGGCCTCAAGCAGGTGCTTATTTTTGAATTCCAGGCTTGGAGGCAAGTTTTGGTTGCATAAAAACCAGGTGTACTACCAAACAGAGCCTCAATGTAGGTTGACAATCCACATAGGGGCTACCAAATGGGCAATAACAGTACTTATTTGGGACTCCAAGAACATTTTTCATGCTAGTGTAGCTCCCCAACTCATTTTACTTCTGAAAGTTGCTCACGGGTTCAAAAGGTTGGGGATCCCTAGCTTAGACTGATCAAAGCTAAATGGTTAGACTAGTTTGGGTTACTGGGTCCATAATTTAGCTCAAAAAAGTCTCTCTATCTTTCTCTATATTAGTCTAGTTAATCAGTCTATCTATCTATCTATCTATCTATCTATCTATCTATCTATCTATCTATCTATCTATCTATCTATCTATCTATCTATCATCTATCATCTATCAATCTCTTTATCTATCCATCTTTATATCCATGTCTCTTTATAGTAATTATTGCATTTGCACACACTGAAATATCCCTTAAAATAAATATTCATGACATTTAATAGTTAATTCAATTAATCTTTTCGAGATAATCGCAAAACACAAATTGCATTTGTAACAAACCCCTGAATAACTTTCCAATTCAAATTTGCAAATCACAAGACTCCCAAATTGAATTTGAAATTTGAATATGTTTATTGCTCTCAACTGATTTCTAGAGTCACTTCTGAAAGTTTATTTCTTACACCTTGTGTCTCAGTCCCCTCTCCTTTTAGATTGTAAGCCCTTTGGGACAGGGGCCTCTTTAACACTTGTATCGGTTATTGGTTGATTTTGTCAAGTAATCTTGTTTGTTGAATGTATATAACCATATTGAACAGCTCTGTGGAATATGCTAATGTTTTATTATGTGTTATTAATAATAGTAATAATAATGGTTATGAATTTGTGGTATGTATTGATGTGCTATACATTATTGTACCTTAAACCATTGAAAGAGCAATTTCAACCAGATTGACTCATTTTGAATTTTGATCTATAAACTTGTCTTATATTTTCATAGACGTCTTCATCATTTAAATAATCAACTTATGTAGAGTAACTTTCAGTTGACTGCTATGGAAAATATAAGGTCATTGCATCTCAGAATATGATTCATAAAATAGATAAATGGAAGCCGCAATGCTAAAGCTTCTTATCTGACATTTTTAGCTGGTATAGTTTCATTAGTGCTTAACAATCTCTGGGGCAAAATAACAAGGTAGATGTTCTAAGAACTCCTAATAACAATTTTTGCTTGCTTTATTTTATCTTTCCTGTGAAGGATTCCTCTATGGATTCCTAAACTTTCACCTTATTATATGTTAAAGGAGAACAAAAAGTAAAATGACTTGGGGGTGCTAAGTTAGGCATCACTTACTTGTTACCCTGGTTACTAGCCCAGTATGAATTCTGTTTTATTGTTATTCTTTATTGCTTATATTTTTCATACCCCTTCTATTCATCTTCTATTTTCACTTCCAAGTATCTGAGTTGGGGGTCTGAGACCCTGGTATCTACATTTGCGTTTCACATCGAAGACAGTATATAGTTAGAAAACATAATGATTAGGCCTATTTTTAAATATTTTCTTAATATCACTTCATCATAGCTAAAACTTATTTAAGTAATGGTTAGAACATGCATATATCATTAAAGGGGTGGTTCACCTTTAAATTAACATTTAGAATGCTATAGAATGACCAATTCTAAGCAACTTTTTAATTGGTTTTCATTATTTATTTTTCATAGTTGTATAGTTATTTGTCTTTTTCTTCTGATTCTTTGCAGCTTTCAAACAGGCGTCGCTGTCCCCTTCTAAAAAAAAAACAAATGCTCTGTAAGGTTACAAATGTATTGTTATTGCTACTTTTTATAACTGAAACTTCTATTTAGACTCTCTCCTATTCATATTCCAGTCTCTTGTCAAAATCAGTGCATTGTTGCTAGGGTAATTTGGGCCCTAGTTACCAGATTGCTTAAAATGCAAATTGAAGAGCTGTTGAATAGAAAGCTAAAAAACTCAAAAACCTTCAATAATAAAAAATGAAAACCAATTGCAAATTATCTCAGAATATCACTCTCTACACCATACTAAAAGTTATTTGAAAGGTGAACAACCCCTTTAATAATGGAATCATACAGAATATAACTAGAGAATATTACTAAAGAGTATTACTTACTCTTTATATGTCTCGTATATATGTATGTCACTGATCCGCATTATTATTTCTCACTTAGCAATGTTAGCCCAGATATCCTGATATGATTGTAGTCTGCATTACAGGATGAGTAAGAGGATGTACTTTCTTTTCAGTAATACACACACTCTGGGAATTGCCTACTGTAGTAATTTCTCCTTTGTCCTTTTTGTATGACAAATGATATGTCACTGAACATTCACATACAAGGTACTCAGGGATATCCTGCAGCTTCAGGTGGCGCAAGGGCTGAAATTGTACCTAAGCCCTGAAACTTAAGGGGCCCCATAGACAAATGTAGTCTGTTTTTTACTTAAATTTTAAATATTCCCCTTTTTTTACATAAGCTCATTCAGTTTGGCTGATGTTAAACAAAAAAAAAGTTGCTTAAACACTATCTGAACAAAGATAAAAAAAGAAAACCATGTTAGTCTGTCTGTGCCCTCCATTAGCCTCACAGTGTAATGCACCCACTGCCAATGCACCCAAATTCCATTGTGAAGTGATGGGTTCTGCGACTAGAAGCCCCTCTTCTTTTCATAACGGAGCACATGATCTTGGGAAAACCGAGGGACTTCAATTTGGCATGAAAATACAAACAATAGAAATGTGCCCATTGTAGCTGCACACAGGCCAACGCCATGTCAGTGGAGTTACATGAAGGAATGATCTGGCAGCAGATCTGCTTTTCTCCGCCTGTCTGAGCCACTAACATAATGAAACATGTAGCAGGTTGATACCACTCTAGTTAATGTGCACTCATTTGGGGCAATAGCAGGCTAAAATGGCACACTTGCAATTAGTCGAATACGGTACATATATCAGTGCAGCAGTGCAACCGTGACAGGTACAATGTGAGAAGTGAAAGTAACCCATACCAGTCTTCATTCATTGCATGTTTCCCTTTGTCATAATGCCACAACGACATGTATAAACCATATTATATTACGTTACACATAAAAGTACAACATCAAACTTGTAATCCAATCTGCTATCGCCATCTTCCAAAACTGAACGTATTTCATTACTTTGTTCATAAGTAGAAACTGTAAGGAAAATGAAGACATAAAAGAAATAAGTAGAACAGAAAAGCAAAACAGAAAACAGAAATAATTAAGCAACAAAGGTGAAAGGGGAATGTACAGTTACATTGAGTAAAGAACGAGTGAAAAAGTGGAAGAAAGCTGTCAAGGGGGTTGTTCACCTTCGAAAAACTTTTCAGTTGAATTATTTTTTCTCCAGAAATAACTTTTTTCAATTGCCTTCCATTTTTTTGCTATTTTTCCAAAATCTGTTTAAAGTTCCTGTCTCTGGTGTTTCAGTCTGTAAATTCAGTAATTCAGGTGCAGATTCTGAACTATTACAATTTTGCAACATTTAGGGGCACATTGACTAGGGTTATTAACCCTCGATATTCGACTGTCGAAGTAAAATCCTTCGACTTCAAATATCGAAGTCAAAGGATTTACCTAGGGCTGCACCGAATCCAGGATTCAGTTCGGGATTCGGCCAGGATTCGGCCTTTTTCAGCAGGATTCAGATTCGGCCAATTCCTTCTACCCAGCCGAACCGAATCCTAATTTGCATATGCAAATTAGGGCCAGGGGGGGAAATAATGTTTTCCCCTTCCCAAGCCTAATTTGCATATGCAAATTAGGGTTTGGATACGGTTCGGTATTCGGCCGAATCTTTCATGAAGGATTCGGGGGTTCGGACCTTCCCCATAGGCTAACATTGATGTTCGGTAGGTTTTAGTTGGCGAAGTAGGGGGTCGAAGTTTTTTTTAAAGAGACAGTACTTCGACTATTGAATGGTCGAATAATCAAACGATTTTTAGTGTCGAATCGTTCGATTCGAAGACAAAGTCGTTGTCGAAGGTTGAAGTAGCCAATTCGATGGTCGAAGTGGCCAAAAAAACGTTCGAAATTCAAAGTTTTTTTATTCTAATCCTTCACTCCAGCTAAGTAAATGTGCCCCCTAGTTGGGGGCAGTAGCATCTCTAGAGTATTAGCAACTGCCTTTAAGGATATGCTCAGCAGGGACAAAGATAAAAAATGTATCAACTAATAAAGTGATCCCCAACCAGTAGCTCGTGAGCAACATGTTGCTCCCCAACCCCTTGGATTTATTTCTCGGTTTTCTCAAAGCAGGTGCTTATTTTTGAATTCCAGGCTTGGAGGCAATTTTTAGTTGCATAAAAAACAGGTGTACTGCCAGATAGAGCCTCTTGTAGGCTGCCAGTCCACATAGGGCAATCAAATAGCCAATCACTGCACTTATTATGCACCATCCAGGAACATTCTTTCATGCTTGTGTTGCTCCCAAACTCTTTTTACATCTGAATGTTGCTCACGGGTGAAAAAGGTTGGGGACCCCTGTTAAATTTAGAACAGTGTACAGAATTGGCGGCACCCCTCCCAGAGCTGCTTTAGAAGGTGAAAAATTAAACTTTACACTTTAATATTAAAAAATGGTCACGCATAGAAAATAAAAAGTAATTGGAAAAAGTCTTTATTTCTGGTGAACCATCCGAAGCCAATTGAACTGAAAAAAATTTTGGACGGTGAACAACCCCTTTAAAAAAAATTATATATATATATATGAAACATGGAGGAGCACTCAGCAAACAAAAACACAGCATGCCTGGGTGCAGGTAAAATGTGTACAAAATAGTGAAAAAATACCACACTCAACAGGCTCAGTTAGAATAACTGATTTTTGTTTTTCTATTAAAATCAGTTACTCTAACTGAGCCTGTTGAGTGCAGTATATTTTCGCTATTTTATATATATATATATATATATATATATATATATATATATATATATATATACACACGAGAGATGGAGAGAGAGAATTGCCCCTCTTATTTATATTTCCTTGCTATGTCTTTTCTATGTACTGCCATTACATTGCTGATTGACAAGTGGTTAATTTTATAGAAAGGAAATATTCTGCACATAAGGCACCCAAGAACTAATATCCTTGTGCTAGATTACTTAAATCTCCAATTGCTTTCTTGAACATTTCCAAAAATATTCTTTTCTGACCACAGGGCCTATTATCGGTTGTTCTTGTAAGGTAGTGCCTGCAGTGAAACATTTCTGACAACACAGAGCCATTAAAATCTGCAGTTAAGAAATACAGCTTTGCAATTATAAAACCTGCCAAAGCGAAACAGAAATCACACAGAAACAAAAAAAATAAAAGTGCCGCTGCCACCAAAGACTTCTCACTGTGTACCTCCATTAAAGTAATCAGAACAAAACTGTGGGATAATAGAGAAGAGATCTCATTAAGATAATGAAATGGAGATTATGAAAGTTGTTTCTCAGTGTCTACAGAATTTTAATATACTGAATTAATAAAATTGTAGGCATTAATAAAAAAAAGAAATCCTTTTTTAATTACTAGCATTCCATGCACTAGTATTCCTAGTCGTGTTGTGCATCTTCTTAAACACCCATAAATAGCTTTGGGGGTAATGGGACAAAGTCTGTGACAAAATAAAAATGACAAAAATGGTGCTGTTTTAGTAATAATAAAACAGTTTTCATTAAAAAATAAAACTAAATATAATTTCCTAAGTACAGAAAGAGGCGTTTGTTTTATGTAATATTAAAAGCATATGGAACAGGTTATAAAACAAGGGGTCGCTTGCTGGTACCTTGTACCTGTACAGGTCTTACCTAGGCGGCTTTAGACAGTAGCAACTCCCTGCAACTCCCAGTAGAGCAGGTGTAACATGGACTTTTTCCTCTCAGGTAGGCAGTGCCCGGCCAGGCCAGCCAGGCGCCCTAGGCAGCCTGTCTGTCCCCGGCGCCGGCTGAGAGCAAGCAGGTGAACTGATGCTCGCACGCGCACGTGCCCCTATTGGCGCTCGTGCGCGCATGTGCACAATGGAGCTCTCTTGTGCGCACAAACAGAACTAGCTCCTGCATGCATGCACGAAAATGGACCGTGCGCATGCGCAGGAGCGCAATAGGTGAAGGAAATGTCAGCGGCAGTTGGGGAGAGAGGGTACCGGACATGGGGTAGGTGACAGAGAGGTACATGCCTGGCGCCCCACCAGCTTTGCGCCCTAGGCACGTGCCTACTCTGCCTACCCCTAGTTCCGGCCCTGCAGGTAGGCCCTCGCTTTACTGTTGGAGGAAGGGTTAACTGTAGATACAATTATACCGCACCTGATTTCGGCCAGTTGGTTTTTGGGTGCACGTCCAGAGACCTGTTCACAGAGGTTCTCAACCATGTAAATATGTTCTTCCAATAGACAGCACTCCAATAATGTTAAAACCGTCTTTATTTGTAGGACAGCAGCACAGATGCAACGTTTCGAGCGGCACCCCACTCTTTATCAAGCATAAAAAACTCCACCACCACCTGACCTTAAATACCATTGGACACAGCGCCCTCTGGTGTCACCACATATTTTAACAGAGTATACAAAAATATTTAAAAAGGTTGCAACTTGTCATATGTAACACTTAGTATCATGTTAATTGGTTATCTTCAAAATGTAGCAAAGAGAGACTTATCTTGATAATGTCCATTGTTGATTACAATCCCAGACAAGTGATACACAGTATCCATAAAACAACCTACAAAAGATAAAATCATTTTAAAAAAGACAGCTATTTCAATAAAAATGGGTTCAAATCGTATTCATGGTTCAGTCCATTGGGGAATAATGACCCTAGTCTCCTTATCCATTGCGCCTCCTTGCGCAGTAATTCCTTGTCCCGGTCACCCCCACGTCTCTTTCTTGGGACTGTGTCTAAGATTTGAAACCGTAGCTGACTTACAGTGTGTCCATTTTCATTAAAGTGCTTGGCAACAGGTTGATTTAATTTATTCCTAATAGCCGACTTATGTTCAGTGAGCCTATCCCTCATACTCCTTATTGTCTTTCCTATATAAATTTTGCCACAGGGACATTTGATATTATATACCACATATGTGGATGCACACGTAAAATAACCTTTAATGGGAATACGAGTGCCCTGTAGGGGATGATACACCCATTCTCCTTTCAGTACATTACTGCAGTGACTGCACCCACAGCAAGGGAAAGTCCCGTTTTTGGGGGTTTTAAGGAAGGTCTGTTTAGATTTAGTAGAAGGGCCAAGATCCGCTTTCACCAATTTGTTCCCAATAGTTTCTGCATTCATATATGACATCACAGGTGGTGATTGAAAAGCAATTTTGTCCGGGAAATTTCTTGTCAATAGACTCCATTCCCTTCGTATTATACCTGAGATCTCATTACTCAACACATTATATTGGTTTACAAAGGGGATCCTCTTCCTCCCTGGAATTCTATCTCTCTCTATACTCCTTGATTCAATCTCAACCCCTTCCAAGATCCTATTAGGATAGCCCCTTCTTCTAAACTTTTCTTTCATTTCATCCATCCTATGAATCTGTTGCTGTTCATTATGCACTATCCGTTTCACCCTTAACACTTGTGATCTAGGTAAAGATTTTATCTTTTGTAGGTTGTTTTATGGATACTGTGTATCACTTGTCTGGGATTGTAATCAACAATGGACATTATCAAGATAAGTCTCTCTTTGCTACATTTTGAAGATAACCAATTAACATGATACTAAGTGTTACATATGACAAGTTGCAACCTTTTTAAATATTTTTGTATACTCTGTTAAAATATGTGGTGACACCAGAGGGCGCTGTGTCCAATGGTATTTAAGGTCAGGTGGTGGTGGAGTTTTTTATGCTTGATAAAGAGTGGGGTGCCGCTCGAAACGTTGCATCTGTGCTGCTGTCCTACAAATAAAGACGGTTTTAACATTATTGGAGTGCTGTCTATTGGAAGAACATATTTACATGGTTGAGAACCTCTGTGAACAGGTCTCTGGACGTGCACCCAAAAACCAACTGGCCGAAATCAGGTGCGGTATAATTGTATCTACAATTGAAATTTTGTTCACTTTACTCGCACTGCAGGCCATTTAAAGATAAAAGAAAAAAGTTTTTTCAAAATGACTTTTGCCTATTCTGAAGCGGAAGCTGCACGCATTGTAAACTCTATCACTGGCAACAGTAAATTTTTGAGTGAACAAGATAATGCTGGCTTATTCAGACAAATTGAAAGGCTAAATATGCAAAGAATTGCCCATGATTTGCACTTATGGACTTTAGCAGAGTATTATAAGTTACAAAGGATCCCAAGAGGCCTAAGATCGCATTTAAGACCCACAATGTTTATGGAAGATGTTAATTTTAAGAACAGATGGGAAGCGATTCTTAACAAGTGTTCGTTTGACATCATGCTTCTAATAATGGAACGCTTACAGCAGGAGACGCCCGTGATCACGCTTAAGGTCGAGGAGGCGGAACGAAAGATACGAGCTACAGTTTCAGCGGAACAGTTCCAAGCCGCACAATCCAAGCTCGACGAAAGTTTACGTCACTTCCGGTTGAAGCTTGAATCGCGGAAGCGAGGAAAGTTTCTCAGTGATGAGACGGACTACACGGAGAGCCGCGTGTACAGATGGACCCCACGGGAACGCCAACAGGGGTGGAACCAACGCAACCCGGAACAAGGTTTAACCTACAGAGGAGGAACACACACGGAGCACCGTATTGAGCAGGAGCAGGCCAACGCATCTGTTTCTTCCTCACCAAGGTCTTTTTTATATGGCTCACAAGACAGCCTTGGCTCCATCCGGTCAAACGGAGAAGGGGAGGCAGGAAACATCGCAAAAAAGAAACAGCCATATCGCAGGAGGAAAATGCGGTGGTAAACATTTCTACAGTACAACTTACCAACATTGAAACCAAGGTACTTTCTAAGGGGTTGGGTTTTGCTGTAACAACATTCCCTGATTTTTTCCAACTTGATATAGATTTAGAGGCTTTCTTTAGGAGAATACGACTGACAGCTGAATTGGATGATAAAGGGGAATCCACTACTGATAACCTGAATGTTTATTGTAACACTTTTCATTTACAGGATTGGGGTCTGTATAATCGAAGCACATATATGCCCTCTAAAAATAATCATGTGGTGGAAACCTATATACAGGGTGTGAAAGATGGGGTAATGAAACTTGAGGATAGTTTTAAAAAAGGTGAGATTTACCAGCCCAGGGAGAATGTTACATCAGAGGAAAGAAAAGCACTTTTGTCCCTCCAGGATAATAAAGAACTGGTGATTAAACCTGCAGATAAGGGGGGAGCTGTAGTGGTAATGGATAAAAAATATTATGTGGATACAATTGTGGCAATGTTAAATGATACCAATACATATGAGAAATTAACTACTAATCCCCTCTTTGCTGTACAGCGGGCTATCAAGGATTGTGTGGATCATGCCCTGAGAATGGAGATCATTGATCAGAAATTGGCCTATTATTTGATACAGGTTAATCCAACTACACCTGTACTATACATACTCCCTAAAATCCATAAAAATTTGGACAAGCCCCCAGGTAGGCCCATAGTGGCCGGGGTTAATTCAGTGTTTTGTCCATTGGCAAAATTTTTGGATAAAATATTTAGGGAGTATGTGTTTAAAACAAAATCCTATATTAGGGATACTGGTGACTTTATAGGTAAAATCAATATGATCAGTGATCTTCCCTCAGAATTTGTGTTAGTTACACTTGATGTGGAAAGCCTCTACACCTCCATCCCCCATGATGGGGGTGTGGAGGCAGTCCTACATCACTTGGACAGAGATATTACCCTTGATGGAGCCCAAAAAAAGTTTTTGGTTACACTACTTCAGATTGTCCTGGGTAGGAACTATTTTTTGTTTCAAGATGAATTTTTTCTACAGATTAAAGGTACAGCGATGGGCTCGAATGTCGCCCCGTCCTATGCAAATTTATTCATGGATGTATTTGAAAATCAATTTATTTACACTGACCATGGTTTTCAACAGAACTGTAAGTGCTGGTATCGCTACATAGACGATATCTTTACAATTTGGACGGGACGACATTCTGAGCTCATCGAATTTGTAGATAGATTAAATAAATGTACCCCTTTTATTAAGTTTACTACAAACTGTGATGTGAACAATATCTCTTTTCTAGATGTAATGGTTAAGAACACTAGAAAGGGCAAACTTGAGACTGATCTATACGTAAAAACAACTGATAGGAATACACTATTGAGATATGATTCCTTCCATCCCCCACACATAAAAAAATCTTTACCTAGATCACAAGTGTTAAGGGTGAAACGGATAGTGCATAATGAACAGCAACAGATTCATAGGATGGATGAAATGAAAGAAAAGTTTAGAAGAAGGGGCTATCCTAATAGGATCTTGGAAGGGGTTGAGATTGAATCAAGGAGTATAGAGAGAGATAGAATTCCAGGGAGGAAGAGGATCCCCTTTGTAAACCAATATAATGTGTTGAGTAATGAGATCTCAGGTATAATACGAAGGGAATGGAGTCTATTGACAAGAAATTTCCCGGACAAAATTGCTTTTCAATCACCACCTGTGATGTCATATATGAATGCAGAAACTATTGGGAACAAATTGGTGAAAGCGGATCTTGGCCCTTCTACTAAATCTAAACAGACCTTCCTTAAAACCCCCAAAAACGGGACTTTCCCTTGCTGTGGGTGCAGTCACTGCAGTAATGTACTGAAAGGAGAATGGGTGTATCATCCCCTACAGGGCACTCGTATTCCCATTAAAGGTTATTTTACGTGTGCATCCACATATGTGGTATATAATATCAAATGTCCCTGTGGCAAAATTTATATAGGAAAGACAATAAGGAGTATGAGGGATAGGCTCACTGAACATAAGTCGGCTATTAGGAATAAATTAAATCAACCTGTTGCCAAGCACTTTAATGAAAATGGACACACTGTAAGTCAGCTACGGTTTCAAATCTTAGACACAGTCCCAAGAAAGAGACGTGGGGGTGACCGGGACAAGGAATTACTGCGCAAGGAGGCGCAATGGATAAGGAGACTAGGGTCATTATTCCCCAATGGACTGAACCATGAATACGATTTGAACCCATTTTTATTGAAATAGCTGTCTTTTTTAAAATGATTTTATCTTTTGTAGGTTGTTTTATGGATACTGTGTATCACTTGTCTGGGATTGTAATCAACAATGGACATTATCAAGATAAGTCTCTCTTTGCTACATTTTGAAGATAACCAATTAACATGATACTAAGTGTTACATATGACAAGTTGCAACCTTTTTAAATATTTTTGTATACTCTGTTAAAATATGTGGTGACACCAGAGGGCGCTGTGTCCAATGGTATTTAAGGTCAGGTGGTGGTGGAGTTTTTTATGCTTGATAAAGAGTGGGGTGCCGCTCGAAACGTTGCATCTGTGCTGCTGTCCTACAAATAAAGACGGTTTTAACATTATTGGAGTGCTGTCTATTGGAGGAAGGGTTAACCACAGACACTGTAGCCCACCATAAACAGATCTTTCAAATAACTTGGGTGCCAGTGATACAAATGAAACTTTTGATTGGGCAATTTCTCTTGGTTCATACTGATTCACATGGTACAAGATCACAATTCTGTAAAATATAAAATCCAATGTTGTCTAGCAAAGACATAGGGGCAGATTTATCAAGGGTTGAATTGAAAATTTGCATTTTTAAATTTGAATTTCGGGTTTATTTTAGTGTAATTCGACTAGGGAATAGTCCAAATTCGATTTGAATTTTAGAAAAATTCAAATTTTGATATTCATCATCGAATTCGACTATTCGCCATCTAAAACCTGCCGAATTGGTGTTTAAGCCTATGGGGGACCTCCTACAATCAATTTGGAGTCATTTGGTGGACTTTTGAAACTTTTGATTTGAGTTTGCAGGTCGATCCTATTCATTAAAAAATTTGAATTTTTTAATAAATTTCTATTGGTTCTTTTTTTCGAATTTCGAGTTCATGGGAGTTTCTAGAAACTCCTAAAAACTCGAAATTCGACCTTGATAAATCTGCCCCTATGCAACTCCCGGTTGACCACTTAAAGGAGAAGAAAAGGCTAAAATTTAGTAAGCTTTATCAGAAAGGTTTATATAAATACACCTGTAAACCCTCAAAGTAATGTTGCTCTGAGTTCTCTATCAAAATAAACACAACATTTATGTGTGTTTATATACAATGTATACATTGTTAATTTACGGGTAATGACTTTTCATATAGCATAGTGGATTAGTTGATTCTCTTTGATGATAATGGTTATCGGTTCAGATCCCCTTTACTGATTAACCTTTTTTTTCCCTCTCCATTTACTACAAAACATTTTATGATACAGCAGCTCACAAATAAACAAAAAGTAAAATAATTCAAAATTCACAAATAATAAAAAATTAAGACCAATTGCAAATTGTCTCAGAATATGACTTTCTACATCATACCAAAAGCTAACTCAACTGTGAACAACCCCGTAAAGTGGAGGGGCTACTAACCTAAAATGACTACCTTTTGTTCTGCTTGGCTGCAATACCAGCAGCTTTATTAGCTAATTGCACAGTACAGCAGAGCATACAGTACTAATTTCTGCAGAGCCAATAGGCCAGCCCCTACAGCCCACTGGGCCCGCAGGGGGGCCCTGTGACTTCTAGTTATGCCACTGCCAGATATTAATATCTCTCAATTGTCTCTCTATATTCTCTTATGGTTATTTTCTGCCCCATGCCACTGACTTCATTTAGGGGTCAGGCAATTTTTGCAGAAAATGTGATAGTGAGTGTTTTTGACTGGACTGGAATTCACTACCACACAGTCACACAGCAGTGGAGCAGTGCAGAGGCCAGGCCTGAAAACCCAAAAGCAGACGTTTTCACCCTAACCTTCGTACTGCTCCACGGCTTTGTAACAGCACGGTAACCTATTCCATTCATTGAGATGAAGATGATGAAGATGGTAAATGGATTGGATCTGCTTCTCTCAGCCTGCAAAAACAAATGCAGTGGAGCCTATGCTCTGTGTGCCCTTGCCCTAAGGCTGTTTCTTGTCTTGCAGACAAATGTAGGCTTACAAACAGCCTGACCATTCTGTAGCATTTATGCACCAAAGTCTGCTTTGTCTGCAGGTTGTGCCTACAAGTGCGGACACAACACAGAGTATACTTATACAGTCAGGCCGTTTCTCAGACTGCGTTTATCTGCAAGACAAGAAACAGCCGACTACTGGCTGTAGTCTAAGTACCACGCCTTATTAATTCCTATAGATATGTTAGAGAATAACAATTTACAAGTTTTGCAAGTGTAGCGCTATAGTAAACTGATTTGCGTGAGGGCAGTTTTAGCAACTTTCCTTTGTGGGCTGATACCACAGGTGAGCTTTGTTTCTCAGGGGCAAGCCCTCGCAACGCGGTGGAGGCAGGGTGTAGTGTAACTGTAACAAGGTGCAAATAGCACAATGATGGGCGCCAGTAGTTCTTTAACAGTTGAACAAAGAACTGTATTTATTGAACAATAGCACATAGATCATTCAGCACATTGATCCACAATGGAGCATAGAACATACACAGCAGCATAAAGGAAACATATACTCACAGCACGTATAGGCTGAATCCCCACAGGCTAGGGAATATACAGCAGAGAGTAAGTTGGCAGCATGTGAGGGGTATTGATCAGTTTTCAGGATATCTTCCAGTGACAGACTAGGGGAATTCCTATCATCCCTATCTCAACACTTTAGTCCTTACTCCGGGTCAGTAATACCCTGGGATCTTAATCCCTCTAATCTTCCCATCGGCGGAGCCTTGAGCTGCTCAACTAAATAACCTCTCTAAGGGAACACCGTGAGTGTCTCTAAAAGTGAGCACCAGGAGAAACATTTTATCAGTGATGTCTTTTCTCTAAATGCCATTTTTCTCCAATGTACCAAAAGCAAAGTCATAAAAACCATAAATACTAACAACCACAAGGTGTCACTACTACCCTAAGTAATGCCTTAGTTATGCACATTCGGTAGCCTGTGTTATCAGAGTCCTTCTTACAGTTACAACTTTGAAGCCCTTGATCGAAAGTTTGATAAGTTAAAGCCAAGTGCGTTTGTAGGCGCAACATGCAGGCATTCCATAGAGTCCTTGCATCCCTGTACTTTGCACCTTGCAAAACAAGTGTCAATTGTATACCTGCTAAAGTATAAAGGAGTTGCAGACAGAAGTACAATTTTAAATATCATCTTGATAGGTGAAATAACATGTGCAAGTTTGCACCAGGGTTACATTATCCATTAGGAAGACTAGGATCCACCTAGGGCCCACCAGGTACTAAGAGTCCTACAAGAGAGGAGGGATGTCAGCAAAGTTTAGCCTGCCACCCACCTGTGATAAACTAGAAAAGTGATTGGCAGCGCACATATCACTTTCTCTCTCCAAAGCAGGGTTTCCTGAGGGTCAGTTAGCCCAGTTTTACTCCTTGTATTTAAGTAGTGTCCCCCTTGTAGCAGACTAGTTATCTACCCACCATACTGTTATACCAGAATTGCAGTTCAAGAACAACTGGTGTGCAAGAACTTGGGGGCAAAAACACACTGCCTTTGGCACCATTTGTTCTTCTTTGCACCTTGTCATTAGTAAATAAGCACTAGTCTACACAGATGCCCAAATAGCATCATTCAGTGCATTTGGAGATGAAGCCTGAACTAGCGCATCTGGCAGAAACCGTTGAGTAGGAGCAGCAGCAGGTGAGATATTCAGATAGGACATACCAACTGTTATTTGTCAGGATCAACCCTTTCCTGCTTTCAGTGGTATAACATTGTCTCCGTTTTTTGCATGCCCCCAGCTTCAGCCTGGGATGTACAAATGGGCTAGCTAGTCTGTAACGAGGAAACGGGGCTGAACAGGGATCAGTGGCTATGGGGGTTCAAATGGTGATCATGGCCAGCAAGGGGGTGCGGCCCTTCATTTTGCCCCCTCTGTCTGAGGCCATACTGCGGCCGTTGGTTCTTCTCCTCCACAGTAATGCTGCTGCTTGCTTTTAATTTACAGCAAACAAGTTGCTTTTTTCACCATTAAGGCAGGGAGCAATGCTTCAGTAAGTGAGCTGGAAACATTATATGTCTGCTGTGTTGGAAATCTGATAAGGGACCATTAATTATTCACAGTTTTACAGTCACAGTCAGCATATCTAACTTTCCATTTTGACCCAAGTTCATTTATCCAAAAACTGTCCCTTGAAGAGAAAACTGAAGGAAAAGTGTTTGTGTAATATTATGTACTATGATCCTGCCCTGGTAAAATAAATATGTTCCCATTCTGTTTTCTCCAAAAGGCGATTTCCTGCAGGCTTCAAACCACTATGTTTATTTTTGCCCTAAGCTGGATATTTGCATAGCAGGTAACAGATAAGAAGGCTAATTTAAAAATGTAAGTACAAAGTGCTAAAACTGTCACTTTAGTCGCCACAGGGTAGCACCCAAATTTATCCTTTCATTAACACGAATAGATGTCACCACAGATAAAACATTCAAATAGAGTAATTGCACAAAAATGCAGGAGATCATTTTATGTTATTTCGGTGTTTTATCCAAGGTGACTGCCATTCTTGTCAATAAATAGATCTGTTTGGGCGCTATGTCGTCCGGAGACTAATTGCCAAATCAGCCCTATTTGCTCTCGCCTTGTTTAAGGGGGAAATTTTCCCCTTGCCCCCTCTGTGGACAATTGCGTGTATAGCTCTCTCCTAGTACATGTATGGTACCTGTTATCTAGAATGCTCGGGACCTGGGATTTTCTGGATAACAGATCTTTGGATCTTCATGCTCAAGTCTACTAGAAAACCAAGTAAACATTAAAAAAAACCAAAAGGCGGGTTCTGCTTCCAATAAGGATTCGTTATATCTTAGTTTGGATCAAGTACAAGCTACTTTTTTATTATTACAGAGAAAAAGGAAATCATTTTAAAAAAATTGGATTATTTAATTAAATTAGAGTCTATGGGCAGCAGCTTTTTCGTAATTCAGAGTTTTCTGGGTAATGAATTTCCAGATAACAGATGATATTGAATCATCCTTCCGAGTCCTACCCGAAGGCATGGGCTCCGTTGCCCAAGTATCCCAGGCTACCACCCGCGGACAGCTTGAACTGGTGGGTCCCCCTTCGCCAAAGCTAGGGAGGGCCCACCATCCCCGCCCCCCGAAGGGGTTTGGGGTCGTTTGGACTCCCCTTCGCCGAAGCTAGGGGGAGTCACGTCTACCCTGGGTTCTGCCGAAGCTTCCCCCAGGGCGTGTCATGGCCTGCGAGTCCAGCCAAAGGGACTAGGACCCCATCTAGGGTGCTTAAACCAAACACGAAAAAGGTGAGAGCGGTGCAATGCCATTGATTGCCTTGTTAGGGCTCCAGCTGGCGGCCGGCAAAAAGAAAGAAGAGGAAAGGAGTAGTGGAGAGAAGATTTCCCCCCCTAGCCAAGCAGCGGGGGATATGGGAAGTGAAGCAAGATTAAGCAAGCACGTGTATTATGCAAGACCCAAAAAAGGTGGATCAAGCACTTCTCCATAAAGGATCACTGTGCATCGCTTTGGTCAAGCTTCCACTTCATCAGCCTATTCCAGCGGATCAAGCGGATCTGACTACACATGATCTTAGTGGCCCAAAGACCAAGTGTTTCCACTTCCTCACATAGGATCATAAGAAGTTACTACACTTGATCTTAGCCAAAAGGCAGAGAAGCTCCCATACCTGTACAACTTATTCTACTTTAACATACATTTTTAGCCAGAGGTGGCTTAAATGTGGCTAAATCATCGGATTTCCTTGTACTTATGGTGCCAGCATAATGTCAGCATAATGAGTGCAAGGCAGAGCATTTCAGCAACAAGATCACACAAATCAGCATATAAAATTATTTCAAGATGGTGTTACCATGGGATGCATAAAATCTATGGCATCACAGACGTATGCTGGAGATAAAAAAGAGTTCAATTTAACATATTCCCATATTGGTAGGAGTGTAAAAGGGTTAAGCCATTTTGGGCACAGGTTGAAAAAGTAATATCACAACTATGCAGGCAGAGAGTCAGAGCCTTTTGTGACGTCATTGGCGGGCCGGGCACGTGTCTATAAAATGACTCTATGTAACCTGCAATTTGGTGCTAACCAATCCATGCAACGGAGTCGCTACTGTTTTATTAGCAAAACGGCTTTTATCTGAACACACTATGTGATCAACATTGGCAGTGGGTGAGTAGTTAAACTAATGCGATTTGTGCCAACAATACCGGCACTTCCCCTGAGGAAGTGCCGGTATTGTCAGCACGAAACACGCTCCGCTTTTATACACATCCTAAATTACTGAGTGTCTATAATAGGATCCCGGAATTCGGGCGCGGGCGGGTTAGGGTCGGGTGCGGGTCTGATTTTTCCCAGGAGATCATTGCAGAAAAATAGAAAAAGTTCAAGCTCATTTTAAGATATGAAAACCATGGATGGAATTATAGTATTTAAAGATCAGCAGATCTGTTATCCAGAATGCTTAGGACCTGGGGTTTTCTAGATAACTGATCTTTTCATAATTTGGATCTTCATACATTAAGTCTACTAAAAAATCATGTAAACATTAAATAAACCCAATAGGCTGGTTTTGCTTCCAATAAGGATTAATTATATCTTGGCTCCGATCAAGTTCCAAGTACTGTTTAATTACTACAGAGAAAAATGAAAATTTTAATTATTTGGATGAAATGTAGTCTGTGAGAGACAGCCATCCCGTATTTGGGAGCTTTCTGGATAACGGGTTTCCGGATAACAGATCCTATACCTGTACACTGTAAGGTTATTGTCTTCTTATGGTTAAGTAATGGTGAAGAAATGATATTACAGTGTAGGACGATAACTTATCTAATGCACTAATGCAATATACTAAAAGGCAGTGCAAATATGTTGAAGATTGTTCTTTTTCCCTTCTGCTTGTACATGATTACAATGGCTGTCTTTTTTTTTACTGATCCCCAGTTTTTCTTTTCTGTACCCCAACATCTTAAAATATTAAAACAATTTTAAAAAAAAGTGATTTAAAAAAACAAATTCACGAGCCTCCCATTGGACATTGGTGCAAATGCTTGAAGTGGCCACTTATTATTAAGAATGTTCAAGGAAGCAAAATAAAGACAAAATAGATCCTTTAATGCCCTAGACATGAGCCTTCCCTAAAACAAATGTGGCCTGCCCCTCAAATGGTAAAAAAAAATTCAAATACATTTTTTTAATAGTTACAATTTTTAAAGACAATACCATTTTATAATATGAAAAAAAACAGTGTATTTTAAAATATTTATGACTCTTTGGCAAACAGGATATAATGTCACTAACATAACATTGAGGAGGATGAAGCATCATCTTATCAGTTCGCCAGGTCTAAGGTGGTGAAGGAAATTCTGGTGAAAGAGGTAACTTTCTGTAAAATTCGTACTTAGAAGGTATGTGCCTAGCGCCCCCCAGCTTTGCGCCCTAGGCACGTGCCTACTCTGTCTACCCCTAGTTCTGGCCCTGCTGTAACCTACTAAAAGTTAACATAAAGGTGAACATCCCTGAACTGACATCGGGAAAAAGACATAAGAAAACTATATATTTTTAGGGAGTTCATCTGGAAGAAGAAGCCAAGAATTACCCTACAAAAATTACCTTCCTGTAACTTTCCTCAATTTTTGCCCCAAAACAATTTTGGGGCAAAAATCTTCTCTCCCCCAAAATGTCTAGAGGTTGACCTGTTTTACCAATATTTATTGAAATTGTATATGTATTAGGGTCTCATGGGGCCCCTATAACTCCTGGGCCCCCTTCTGTAGTAACTTCCCTGGTGACATACGAATTTGTTCCATTTTGCTTCATGGAAAAATTAGCAAAACTTGAAAAGGGCATATTTTCACATATACAGGTATTCATTTACTTTTAGACATTTTTTCACTGCACGTATTGTACTATTTTTGGGCTACTTTTGAAGTGCCTCTTGGCCAGTTTTGGGCTGGTTTTGTAGCTGACTTTGGCTGGTTTTGAAAATGACACCTGGCAACCCTGCGACATTCCGAGAACATAATGGGTGAAGAAGTAGGCCCAATGTCCCACACAAATCAGGCTGATGATGTGATTGTTTGAGGGCCTCAGGTGTACGAGTGGTTGCGCTTATTCTGGGGACCCAGGCAGGTTATTAATGCAAGTTGGGGGGCACTCCGAGTCCAAGTTGCCTCACAAAAACATTATGTGGAAGTGGGCCATCTGCAACAACAGGCCAGTTGTTACTGAAGCAACTCTTGCAGTGTCTGTCAGAAGATGGCGGGACTCGTGGCACAAGAACAACTGGGCTGTGGGCCTGCAGCAGACGGGGCACCGAACTTATGGAGCATTAGATTGTAGAACAACCTTTTCCCCTTTTTAACTGGAAGCTAAATATACAATGTAATTGATGGTGGCAGCCTCACTTTGTGTGTGTATATACAGTATACGGAATGCATTTTAGGACATCCTGCTGCTAAATACCTGTCTTGCATGCGATGTCCTATACCTTCGGAATGGTGCATCGGTTTCTTTTACTGTCACTCATCGTCCAAATCTGCAGTTACACCTCCGTCGTCTACCCTCCCTTCTCAGCCGTCAGTAATACGAACTCCACCCTCACCCTTCTGCCCTCAGACTTCTGACCTCAGTCTTCTGCCCTCAGCCCTCCATCCTCCTCCCTCAGTCATCTGCCTTCCGCCCTCAGTCCTCTTCCTTCAGTCCTCTTCCTTCCGCCCTCGCTCACCACTTTAGAAACTTATGGATAAGATTGTCTGCTGAAAAGAGAGATCTGAGGGGGGATGGCTGAGCAGTGAGGGAGGAGGGAAGAGGGTGGAAGGAAGAGGACTAAAAGGAAGAGGACTGAAGGCGGAGGATTGAGGACTGAGGGCGGAAGGCTGAGGGCAGAAGGATGAGGACGGAGTTCGTATTACTGATGGCTGAGAAGGGAGGGTAGAAGATGGAGGTGTGATTGTAGATTAGGACGATGGGTGACGGCAAAAGCAACCGATGCGCCATTCTGAAGGCATAGGACATTGCATGCAGGACAGGTATTTCGCTGAAGGATGTCCTAAAATGCGTTCCGTAACAGTAGCAGGCTCAGGTCCGGAATGGGAGTCAAAATAGACCCTGGCATTCCAGGTACAAAGAGGCCAAAACAGCCCACTGAATATTGACTTTCTATGGCATCTTAGAGCATTTGCCAGAACTGACAGGTAGCCAGTCTGGGCCTGGCGGGCTCCCGGCTGAGGGAGTAGTACAGTGTCGGACTGGCCCACAGGCAGGGGCGCTCAACCAATGAGGCGAGTTGATCCACGGCAGCGCCCCCCTGGTTACCAGGGGCGGCAAAAATGCTGCAACCCGGAAATTCAGTTCTTCTAGTGCCGAGACCGCAATTGCGCTCTCTGCACTAGCGTTGTGCAGCGGCCCGACCCCCTCCTGCTCAGAAAATGTGAGTGCCGTGAGGAGGGGTGGGGGTGGCATAAAGGCATGGATCGGCGCTGCCCACAGGGTTACCAGGAAGAGTCCCGGTGGGCCCAGGTGTCGGTGGGCCCTCATGCTGCTAAACATTTGGCCTATTTCCTGTCATTCCTTATTTCTATAAGAACAAAGAGGCTAAATAGATGGAATAATAGATTATAGTATGTAAAGAAAAGAGACTAGGAGAATAGAGGTTGAGTGAGGAAGAAAATAGTACTGAGGGTGGGCCCCTGGTCTAAAAACTTTTGTTGGGCCCCTGGTGTCCCAGTCCGACACTGGAGTAGTATATCACTTGCTCTGTGTCCATGCGCATCCCTCATCAGTCTATTCCCTGTCTTTCCCTCTGTGCAGCTGTCCCGCGCCTGCTTCCTTTACCCCTCCCACCCCTAATTCAATTTCCCGCAGCCAGCAAACCCCCCCCCCACAAACACACACACACACACACCATGGACTCTTCGGCCCTGGCCCCGCCTCTCTGCTTGTACGATCAGGTTGTGCAGGTTTGGTGGCTTTAAAGCAGGAGCTGTAGGGAAAGAGTTGAGTCGGAGGAGGAGGGGAGAATAATAGGAGGAGGGAGATCCTGGTGCTCGGCTGACGTTGCAGGGGGATACACCATCATCACAGCTTCCCCCCATCCTAAGGCCCTGGGATCGGTGTTCAGAATCAGTGGTATTCGCTGCATCCCAGGTACTTGCGTGTCAGTGCTGTGTGTCTGTCATTCCCCTGTCATTGTCTCTCGCCCACCGACCCCTGGCGAGGGTATCGCAGGTGTATCGGTTATTTGGCTGTGGGCAGGTGCCAGTATGTCCGGCAGTGATGCCTTGTGTGTAGCTGGTAATGTGTCTGTGTGTAGCTGGTAATGTGTCTGTGTGTAGCTGGTAATGTGTCTGTGTGTAGCTGGTAATGTGTCTGTGTGTAGTTGGTAATGTGTCTGTGTGTAGCTGGTAATGTGTCTCTGTGTAGCTGGTAATGTGTCTCTGTGTAGCTGGTAATGTGTCTGTGTGTAGCTAGTAATGTGTCTCTGTGTAGCTAGTAATGTGTCTCTGTGTAGCTAGTAATGTGTCTGTGTGTAGCTTGTAATGTGTCTGTGTGTAGCTGGTAATGTGTCTGTGTGTAGCTAGTAATGTGTGACATATGATTGCAGAACACACACACTCTATTCAGGGCCCCCATGCTGTGCAATTGCACCATGTGTGTTTTGCTCATTAACTGCATCATTGCCACTGGACCTCTTCTTGGACCTCTTCAGGGATCTCTGCCCCTTTACATGTGCCTGATATTGTGTGTAAGGAAGGTCTTATTCCTGGACCACAGCTGGGTCTCCCTATTAATCATGATGGCTCCAGCTCTGACCTGTGACTTTCATATTAACCTGTTTTAAAAATATTTGGAATCAGTAAACCAGGAATGCTGATGCGGCGGCCCCACAGATGGGTTTTAGTTACAGTTCCTAGCACCCCCGGGCAGCCAGCCGTTGGTAGAGGTAGTTCAACAACAGCTGGAGGGCCACCGGGTGGTTATCCCTGGACTAAACCCTCATATGCCGTATGGAAAACTGCTTATCATATTGGAAACATTGGGACTGAGGAGTCTGTGTAGTGTTTGTACTTCCTGAGGCAGCCCGTGTTAGGTTGTGACAGGTGTAACCCATAGTTGTTTGTTTTTCTCTATAGCCGGGAGGGTAGTTTAAGTGACTTTCAATGAAGTCAATTGCTTTAGAGCAGTGATCCCCAACCAGTGACTCGTGAGCAACATGTTGCACCCCAACCCTTTAGATGTATCTCTGCGTCCTCAGGTGCTTATATTTGAATTTCTGACTTGAAGGCAAGTTTTGGTTGTATAAAAAACAGCCTCCTGTTCACTGGCAGTCCACATAGGGGCTATCAATAGCCAATTACAGCCCTTATATGGCACCCGCATGAAGTTTTAGCATGCTGTTCACAATCTTTTTTTACATTTAAATGTGGCTCACAGAAGAAAAAGATTGGGGACCCCTGGTTTAGAGCGTAAAGAAACCTTCTAGGCTTCTCAGTTTAAAGGAGAAATAAAGAGTTAACCACTTTGGGGGGGGCATGCAATTTGTTAAACACCACCTCAGATCCCAAGCCAGTGATACTCGTTGTGGAAAACTCTGGCCTGGGGGTACTATTTGAGTGAGTGCAACGCCTCCATCTTGTCGCCTTTCCCAAGAAACCCATTCAGCTGGTCTGGGCACATGCTCAGTAGTGTAAACTTGGAGTAAAAAAAACAAACATTCACTCAACTGTGTAACCGCACAGCAAAGATCTGAAGAAGGTGCCTAACAAATTGGCAACACCTTCCAGTGATTAACCTTTTACATTTCCTTTTAAAGAATAAAAACTTTTTATTTATGTATTGTGTTTTTCTACTCATTCAGGAATAGGAGAATAAAACATAAGCTGGTATTTTGGGACCCATGATGTAAAGGGGGGCCAGATGTTTGGCTTTTTTGCTTGTGGTGGCTAAATATCACTGAACTGCAGATTTGCTCGATGGCCTAATTTGAAATGTGTGACCCCTGTAACTGTAGAGGTAAAGATGCACCAGAAACATTTTAATGGAAAATATCAACAAACCAGACTTTATGTCCATAGTTCATCAAATAAATCACTCATTTCTCCCATAAGTCATAAGACTGAATGCTCCCCTGTTCTCAGCCTGCATATTTTTGCATGAAAGGTGGAAGGAACCACTCTGTGCTCCATCTTCGTTGATTTAGTCTTGCTGAAAACATCTGCCTTCGTGTATTTGGGCCTACCACTGCTGTATGTGTGTGTGCAAACAGGAGGATCAGCTTCAAATCAATTGAGCAGGGACAAGGAGATCCGCTTCTATACACAGACTGAGAACAGCCAGTGTGCCCATAGCCTTATACTCCTGCTTGCTCTGATGCACCTATTGTGCCCTTGATTAGTGGGTAGTCTATCAAACTGATTTCCAGATTGGCCCATATATGAAGAATCATTTTTGCCATACTGTATCCGGTTTTGTTTGAGAACCCCCAAATCTTCATTGCACAATTTTGTTTTAAAGAATATTACAAAGCTCCCTTTTCTCCTTGTGTTGCAGTTAAAGGCTCACAATAAGGTATATTGCAAGAGGAACTTCGTATTTACAGTACGTTTACCCTCTTAGATCACTTACAGGACCTGGTACTGGTGCCAAGAGTTTCTGCTGAAGATGTGTTATCACTGCCCTGAGTTCAGGGATGATTCTGTAGCCCAGTGATCCCAACCAGTGCCTCACGAGCAACATATTGCTTACAAACCCCTTGGATGTTGCCTCCAGTGGCCTCAAAGCAGGTGCTTATTTTATAATTCCCGGCTTGAAGGCAATTTTTAATTGCATAAAAACAGGTGTACTGCCAAACAGAGGCTCCTGTAGGTTGCCATTCCGCATAGGGACTAATGGCCAATCACAGCCCTTATTTATTTAAGAATTATTTAGCACCACCCAGGAACATTTTTCAAGTTTGTGTTGTTCATGGGTAACACGTAAAAATTTTACGCCATATTTTACACAGCAAATCCTGACGATGCGTGGTGTATAATCACACTGTTTTTTTACACATCATAATAAATATGCCCCTAAATCTCCTGCTCTGTCCCTTCGATCTCCAGTCTAACCAGGGTGCTGCTATATTTCCCTGCAGCTGTCCCAATTAGAACACAACTCTCTACTACAGGCAGGAAAATGTTCCAATCCTTATATATTTTATTCCATTTTTGGCAGTAATGTTATCGGCTTGTCTGAAGTCAATGTTGCATTCAATATCCATTTTTGACCTCGACCTTAGGTAGGGGGTGTAGTAAAGGTGGTGTAGCCTGTGTGTAATGCAATGGGTATCATATTTGCATAAGGCCCCACATTTCATATGCCTACAGAATACGGCAAGGATAAAGGACATTACTATCAGTTATATAATGTTTTTAAGGCCTTGTCATTGTGGTTTGTGTGTAAATATGTTGCTTCTCCGTAATCCAGGGAGACTGTTATATCCTCTGTTCTTCCTGTCCCTGCCATAACTTCCTTACATGCAGTTTATCTGAATCTACATGAAATGTGTATCATTGTTACTGTACAGCCGTGTGCACTTTCTAATGGAAGAGTTTGCCGTTTTACAACCTGCCTGTCCCATAAACAAACAGAGGTGGCTTCCTGCCATACTGCCCTGTTCCCAGGAGCAATATTGTCTTGTTTGAAGAGAAAATATATAGGACAGGACAATTATTGCTATGAGAAGAGTATTTTTTAAATATTATCCCAACTTTTACATAACTTAAACCCATAGATTGCATGCTGGGAATTAGTCTGTTAAGGATGCCGTTTGGTGAGTCTCTGATGTGCTGTTTATGCTTAATTTAACTGGTTGATTGTGACACTTTTCGTTTGTACAGGTATTGGCTTCATTATCCTAGACCAGTGCTGTTCAACTTCTGTGGTACAGAGGGTCAGAATTTTTTTCTGGCAGAGTATGGCACACACAGGGAGCATGGAGCAGGCAGAGTATGGCCCAGACTAGCAGCATAGGGCAGGCAGAGTGGGGCAAACACAGGTAGCATGGAGCAGGCAGAGCAGGGCACACACAGGGAGCATGGAGCAAGCAGAGCGGGGCATGCACAGATAGCACGGAGCAGGCAGAGCGGGACATGCTCAGAGCGGGGCACACACCGGGATCGCGGAGCAGGCAGAGCGGGGCACGCACAGAGATTGTGGAGCAGGTAGAGCGAGGCACGGATCGCGGAGCAGGTAGAGCGAGGCGCTGAGCAGGCAGAGCATGGCACACACAGGGAGCGCCGAGCGGGGCACGCACAGGAAGCGTGGGGCACGCACATGGAGCACGGAGCAGGCAGTGTGGTGTACACACGGGGAGAACGGAGTAGGCAATACGGGGAACACATAGGGAGTGCGGAGCAGGCAACGTACAAGGAGCGCGGAGCACACTCAGGGAGTGCGGAGCTCGGAAACCTATCAGGGCCACTCTAAGATGAACAGTTCATACTGTGCTACATACAGTGACACAATGTTGGTGCCCTTTCAGCATTTTGTATGAGGTGTGAACAATGCGGGCACTTTAAATCTGGGTCAGGGTGTGAACATTTCAGGGGGGGTTATAGATGTGAACCTTACTTTCAGAATTCAAGGTGTAAACAATGCAGGGGCCAGTTAAACTCCGTACTGATACCTTTTACATGTACACAAGGTAAGCAGTCACAGCAGGCAGACTTTCGTGTGGGGGGCCACACAGGGTGTAGCCAGGGAAAGCAGAGGCAGGAGACAGTCAAACAGTTGTCAAGAACAATTACATTTACAAGCAATTCTCAAACTATTAAAACTGTGTAATGTATGTTTTGAAAGTTGCTTAGAACTGAATTTTCACCATTCAAAAATAGTTTTTGGGTTGACATCCCATTTAATACCTTATTGACTTCAGTGCCTGGCTCAGTTTTGAGCCTTTGCTCTTGGCATGGAGAATGTGCACTACTCCATTTACAGCACTCTGTGCATGATCAGTGTTGGCTGTATTTCCTGTGCTCAGGTGTCGGCGGTAGCTGTGTGCTCCTTGTGTGTCGGCGGTAGCTGTGTGTGTCGGCGGTAGCTGTGTGTGTCGGCGGTAGCTGTGTGTGTCGGCGGTAGCTGTGTGTGTCGGCGGTAGCTGTGTGCTCCTCTTGTGTTGGCTGCAGCTGTGTGCTCCTCTTGTGTTGTCAAGGCAGTGGGTCAAGGTAAATGGCACTTTCAATCTGTAGGCTAGAAGATAAGGAAATAATATCATAAGACAAACTAATACTATATGTAATCAGCTCATTATTCGTTCACTAGGATATTCTTTAGCACAGCATTTTTCAACAAATGCCCTTCTACTCTCACCGCTCAAGGTTTCTCCAAAGATTTATAATAGTGAAGAATTTCAGTGGAACTGACAGATCCCAGGCAACGGCATTGCAGATGAAAGCTTTGCTCATTAGGGGTGTAATAACCACCTTAATACAGACACTTTTTTTCCCCCTCCCAGTTCCCCTGCGATCCCACCTCTAGCCCCATATTAGAATTCTTCTTATAGAAGCTGCAAGGACAGTGCACAGAAGCTCATATTCTTAAAGGAAAACTATACCCCCTGTACAATTTAAGTCTCTATAAGAATATAATGCATAAACAGCTCATATGTAAAACCCTGCTTAATGCAAACAAACCATTTTTTAGTAGTATGTGCCATTGGGTAATCCTAAAAAGAAAATTGCCATTTTAAATAATAAGGGCCGCCCCCTGGGATCGTAGGATTTACAGTGCACACAAACATACCAAACAAACCATACATATTAGGTCACATGAGCCAATTAACAGACAGAGTTCTGTCTTTTGCTTCAAGACTTCTTCCTGTAAAGGTGGCCATACACTATAAGATCTGCTCGTTTGGCAACATCGCCATACGAGCGGATCTTTTCTCTGCCACTAACGGCAGGGCTATATCGTGGGGTAATCTGAATATGGATCAGAAAGACCCGTCGGAAGCCTCCATACACAGGTAGATTAGCTGTCAAATTGGTCTGAACGACCGATATCAGCAGCTTTATCTGCCCATGTATGGCCACCTTTACAATTAGAGTTGTAGTATTTCTGGTCAGGTGACCCAGACCATCATGAAATGGTGGATCAAGGCAAGAGATGTAAAAGGCCAGTATTTACTTAAATATATATACCAGCTTGATAAGATTCTTTATTATGCCACTTAATTTGAAATAAATGTTACTTAAGTATTCATTTTGGGGGTATAGTTTTCCTTTAACAGCTTCTGGGAATACTGATCGTAATATTGCTTTATTGTTTTTACTTTTTATTGCTTGTAACCTGGGTTTTAGGGAGGGGGTATTTGCATACATAAAGGAACAGTAACATCAAAAAATGAAAATATTTTAAAATAATTAATAAATAATGTACTGTTGCCCTGCACTGGTAAAACTGGTGTGTTAGGACTGCTGTGTAGCTATGGGCCGGCCATTCAGGTTTAAATAGGGCTAAATTGCTCAAGTTAAGGAAAACTCTACCCCCCCCCCCCATACAATGTAGGTCTCTTTAAAAAGATATTGCATAAAACAACTCATAAGTAAAACCCTGTTTCATGCAAGTAACCCATTTTCATAATAATATGTTTTTTTAGTAGTATAAGCAATTGGGTAATCCTAAATAGAAAAATTGCCAGTATAAGTGCCACCCCCTGGGATCTTAAGATTCACTGTGCACACAAACAAACCAAACATGTTGGGTCACATGAGCCAATTAACAGACAGAGTTCTGTCTTTTGCTTCCATACTTCTTCCTGTTACAGTTAGAGTTGTAGTATTTCTGGTCAGGTGATCTCTGAGGCAGCACAGATACCATCACAAAATGATGGTTCAAGGCAAGAGATGTAAAGGGGCAATATTTACTTATATACAGTATATTCCAGTTTGATAAGATTCTTTAATATGCCACTTAATTTGATATAAAGGAACTGTTGCTTAAGTATTCATTTTGGGGTTATAGTTTTCCTTTAAGCAGCAGATAAAATAATACATTGGTTTTGTTCTTACATAGCAATCTAAACCCATTGTATTCTACACTGCTTTGTGGCAGACTCACACTACTCATGAGGGTCAGTGCCACTAATGTGTACCATGTCCAGGTGCTGAAAAGCATTATTATCAGTGTCCCTGGAAATGGCTGGTTTTTTTTTTTTTGGATCTTTTGCAATTATGTGCTTGCTGGAAACATGTAACAGTGTGCCAGACTAACCAATGCATATTTAGAACCAGAGGAAGGGTGTAGCTTTGCATTTGATTTCCCTTGATACGCTGAGTAGTACAAGAAGGAAGGGAGCTGCTTGTCGTGGGGAAATGTGCCATTAAAATCCATCAAAACAGAAATATGCTGGACAATATGGTGCAATAGTTACATAGTTAAATCGGGTTGAAAAAAGACAAAGTCCATCAAGTTCAACCCCTCCAAATGAAAACCCAGCATCCATACACACACCCCTCCCTACTTTCACATAAATTATATATACCCATATCTATACTAACTATAGAGCTTAGTATCACAATAGTCTTTGTTATTATGTCTGTCCAAAAAATCATCCAAGCCGCTCTTAAAGGCATTAACTGAATCAGCATCACAACATCACCCGGCAGTGCATTCCACAACCTCACTGTCCTGACTGTGAAGAACCCCCTACGTTGCTTCAAATGAAAGTTCTTTTCTTCTAGTCTAAAGGGGTGGCCTCTGGTACGGTGATCCACTTTATGGGTAAAAAGGTCCCCTGCTATTTGTCTATAATATCCTCTAATGTACTTGTAAATGTGTAATCCTGTCCCCTCGCAATTGCCTTTTTTTGCAGAGAAAACAACCCCAACCATGACAGTCTACCCTCATAATTTAAGTCTTCCATCCCTCTAACCAATTTAGTTGCACTTAGTCTCTGCTCTCTCTCCAGCTCATTTATATCCCTCTTAAAGGAAAACTATACCCCCAAAATGAACACTTAAGCAACAGATAGTTCATATCATATTAAGTGGCATATTAAAAAATCTTACCAAACTGGAATATATATTTAAGTAAATATTGCCCTTTTACATCTCTTGCCTTGAGCCACCATTTTGTGATGGTCTGTGTGCTGCCTCAGAGATCACCTGACCAGAAATACTTCAACACTAACTGTAACAGGAAGAAGTGTGGAAGCAAAAGACACAACTCTGTCTGTTAATTGGCTCATGTGACCTAACATGTATGGTTTGTTGGTATGTTTGTGAGTACAGTGAATCATACGATCCCAGGGGGCGGCCCTTATTTTTTAAAATGGCAATTTTCTATTTATGATTACCCAATGGCACATACTACTAGAAAAGTATATTATTATGAAAATGGTTTATTTACATGAAGCAGGATTTTACATATGAGCTGTTTTATGCAATATCTTTTTATAGAGACCTACATTGTTTGGGGGGTATAGTTTTCCTTTAAGGACTGGAGTCCAAAACTGCACTGCATACTCCAGATGAGGCCTCACCAGGGACCTATAAAGAGGCATAATTATGTTTTCATCCCTTGAGTTAATGCCCTTTTTTATGCAAGACAGAACTTTATTTGCTTTAGTAGCCACAGAATGACACTACCCAGAATTAGACAACTTGTTATCTACAAAAACCCCTAGATCCATAATTTAAGGAAACTCCCAACACACTGCAGATTTAGTGTATAACTTGCATTTATATTATTTTTGCCAAAGTGCATAACCTTGCATTTATCAACATTGAACCTCATTTTCCAGTTTGCTGGCCAGTTTCGCCAACAATGTGTCCATAATAACGAGCCAAGTATTGAGATGAGCCAAATAAAAAAAATGACACTGTCCAAGTGTTGGCCTGAACAGACTTATTATTCTGCAGAAGGCCTATTCTGTAAATCCCTGTGCCTGAGCTCCAGTGCTAGATATATACTTGATGAGCTTTTGGGACATTGATGTAATTTAGATATCATAAGGGGATATTGTTGGATTTTCAGAAAAGGTTGTACTTTTAGGCTTATGGTAACTCCCTGTGCATCTTGCGTGATGCAGTTGCAAACACCATGAAAAAAATGGAATAATTCTATTTATGTTTTCCTGGCAATAGCAGTATGCTTCAGCATTGCAAATGGGTCAGGTTCCGGCAAAGTCCTGGTCATGCAGAAAAATCCTGCTTGATAGCTGATGCCAGGATATCATGCTACCAGGCACAAACAAGATCATGTTCCTCTCAGTTTGTTTGCTTTCTGGAACACTTTCAGCTGCTCAAAGATACAGCCTTTATATTGCAAACAGAAAGAAGGGATTGCCATTTCAGCATATTACTGCTGACACTTGATGAGATCCCTTGGAAATGATGACATTAAACTGTTCAAAGACATCCTGTCTCCCCGCTGCACATAATCCCCACACAGCATCGATATCCGTTTGAGAGTAGATAGACTGTTTACTAAACTGGCTTAAAGGAGAACTAAAGCCTAACTAAAAAAGTAGTCTAGACATGTTGCACATTGTGTTTTGTGCTTCTGTACCAGCCTAAAGCAACCAAAGCCCTTTAGCAGGGATAATTTGTGCCTCGAAAGATGCCCCAGTAGCTCCACATCCACTTTTTTGCTGATAGACTGCACATGCTCTGTGCTGCCGTCACTTACTGATCTTAGGCACAGACTCACAATATACAGTACACACAGAATATAAATGCCACAATATAAGGCTGATTAGTAAATAATTCTGATTATTGGTACATGGCTGCTTAGAAACCAGTGCAATTAGCAACAACATTGAATTACCAGCCTTGTAGCATCAGTTTATATTACAGGCCAACCTCATTTTCTGCTTGATAATTTGAGACAATCCCTAATCTTAGCTTCTCAACAGATGCTCAGACCCCACTTAGCATGTGAGTGTCACAGACACTTTCCAAGATGGTGACCCCCTGTGGAAAGTTTGAAGTCCTGGATCATTGCTGCTATTGACAAGCTGACACTTTAGTCTAGTGCAATAATAGCCATAATCATTTTAAGGGTTTAGTTCTCCTTTAACTAGGCAATTAATATCAAATGTAGCCCCTGACAGATGTTAGACTTTTCTTTGGAATTCCATGGCTTGTTAGCATCCTGTATGCAGCTTCATTTCAGTGATAAAGGTCTGCTTACCATTAGCACTGTACAAAAATAATGGTGTTCCATGAATCCTATGTGCCCAATTAATCTCTCGCTTTTTATATATAGGTGTCTAGCAGATCCTCCGACATGGATGGCCACAATTAGTAAGTACATTCTTAAACCCATATGTGCTGTTGTATCATTGAGCAGGACAGACACACGTGTATGCATTTTAATTCTTATCATAGTAGTTTCCATTTAAATCATTGCTGCAACTCTTTTTTTTTAATCTGTAATTTTTATTGAACAAATAAATTGAAAATTACATTATACAGTGCTCAAAATGGAGAAGGCACAGGGTTGCCTGTAGAGTTTGAAGTCCCTGCAATGTTTGCAAAGGCACTAGAATAACTTATTAACGTAATATACCCTGGGTGTATTAATTTTTTTCATATATGGACTTTTATACACTTTTACTGTCTTTGAGATTCGCTACGTGCTATGTCTCATACAGCATTTTGACTATTGGAGAGATGACTGGGCTTGATTTCCCAGATAATTACTAAGTTTAAAAGAAACATTGTGATCTTATAGCTAGGTCACAAGTTGTACTAAAAGCATGCAGATCCCAGTATACACACTATTCCTTTAAAGGGGTTGTTCACCTTCCAAACACTTTTTCAATTCAGGTGTTTTTAGATTGTTCCCCAGAAATAAATACTTTTTCAATTACTTTCCATTATTTATTTTTTTGTTGTTTTTCCAAAATGTAAGTTTAAAAATAAATGTTGGTGTCTCTGGTGTTTGAATCTGGCAGCTCAGTAATTAAGGTGCAGACTCATAACTGTTACAATTTTACAACATGTAGTTGATACATTTCTCAGCAGCATCTCTGGAGTAATAGCAACTATTGTATCAATTCTAACAGCTGCCTGTAATGAAACCGAGAGTCCAGCAGCGGGTAGGGTACCTGTGGGTTACTCGCAAAAACCTGCAGGTTGTGGGTAGAAGTTCCGAGTGCGGGTATAGACGCGGGTCGGCGGTTCTGCAGGGTCAGGCCGCGGGTCTTCTTAATATCGATTTTTTTATTCCTTTTTTTCTGATCACGCCTACTTCCGATGATGTCACTTCCGGTTTACAGTGACAGCGCTTCCTGATTCTTGATGGTCAGCGGATAGTGGGGTTCGGGTTGCAGATAAGGTAGTTGTGGGTCGGGTTGGGTAGCGGGTACAATCGGGTATGGTTGCGGGTCCGGGTTGCGGATTGCAGGTATGGGTCGGGTACGGGTTCCAAAAAATGGACCCGAGCAGTACTCTACCCAGAGATTCTGCTCAGCAGGGACAAAAATAAGAAATGTATCAACTAAATGTATCCATTTAGAACAGTTTACAGGGTTGGCGACTCCCCTCCTAGGGCTGCTTCAGAAGGTGAAAAAAGACACTTGGCACTTCATATTAGAAAAACGGTCACACATAGAAAATTGTAAGTCATTGGAAAAAGTCATTACTTCTGGTGATCTATCTGAAAACAAATAGTTGTTTGAAGGTGGACCACCCCTTTAACTCATGCAATCAGGATGCTAAGCTTGATGCTAATGACCTTGTTTTGTGGCTTTTTGGTAGCCATTACTCACGGGAGTTCTACGACCAATATGCACAAAGCCAGGACAAATCTGTAGTAAATAAGATGCAACAGAAGTACTGGAAGACAAAGCAGACGTTGATAAAAGTCACCGGGAAGAAAGAAGATGAGCATGTCGTTGCTTCTGATTCAGATCTAGATGCTAAACTAGAGGTTGGTACAGGCTGTTGATGCATGTCAAAGAGAATTTATTGGAGGCAAGTCTGTCACTGGGAATGTTGCATGGAAGGCTATCCATCATGCAGGGCAGGACTAGGAGTTCAGCAGGTTCTTCTTCAGTACTGAGTGTGCTTAAATAATCTTTGGGCACATTGAGAAGCACAATAAGCATGTACAGATGTGTATTGTCAATCCTGCCTTATGTGGGACCATAGATCAAATTAGGATCACTCTGCAACAGTCATTCCTGTTTCTGTACAGACAGGCTTCAGCAGGCATCTCCCCTCTTGTCTGACCCTATTGATAGTTCAGCCCTAGAATATGTAGGAAATATTATTATATAACTCTTGTTTCCAGCCTTCATCAGTGCCAGCAAATAGCTTCCCTTTACTCAAAATGAATGACCAAAGGATGGACAGGTTTGAGGAGAAAAGATACTGCATGACAAAATGACTGGATACATTTATTTCCCTGGAAATATAAATGCTAAAACATATAAATATTTCCTATGATCCAATATGTTCATCCTCAAGTAAATTAAATATCGCCCTAAACTCCTGATACCTGGTCAGTTTCACTACAGAATTGCACAAAGAAAAGCCACAATCTGGTGCTTGTAAAAAAAATCCATCCCTGCTCTGCATAATTCCTATAAAAGTATATTCTAAAAAATCCTATATAATAAAGTTGAAGTGTCTCTGCGTCCAGTCCCTGTGTCCGTGGGATTGCGCTACTGCGCATGTGCCCCACGGACCGTCTCTGGCGGCCTATGTTCTAGCGCCTGTTAATTTAACGGGCTTAATGTCTAGTTAAAGAATAATACAATATCGGTGAAAATAGCAAAAGTGTTCAGGAGAGTGCTATTAATGATTTTGCTGATGTGTTTTTTTTTTTTTTTTTGGTTGGGGGGGAATCCCTGTTAAAGTGGACCTGTCACCCAGACACAGAAATCTGTATAATAAAAGTCCTTTTCAAATTAAGAATGAAATCCAATTTCTATTTTTTTTAAGTGCATTCATAGCTGTTGTAAACGTATTTAAAGATCTCAGCTGTCAATCAAATATTGTCTGCCCCTCCTCCGCCTTAGGCATAGAGGTGGGGCAGACAATTACTTTCACTTTCCATTCAGCACTTGCTAGATGTCACTACTCTCCCCACTTTCCCCCTCTATCTTCACCATTTAATTGTGTAGCCAGTACATGGGGATGGACATTGGGTCCCCCATTCTGGTGCACAAACATGATTCTGAGTTGATACAAGGCTTGCCTTAATAACAATGTCCACAAAATGGCTGCTGCCTGCTTACTATAATTATGAATTCCCAGACTCAAGGAAACAAGATTCGAATAATTTATAAAGTGTAATTAAAGTTCATTTTGCTTGACTAATGTGATAAATCGGATTTTGAATATTTTTTTGGGGTGACTGGCCCCCTTTAAAAGACAAAGGGGGTTATGTAACAAAACACACTAAGTTTGCACAGGAGCAGTAACCCATAGCAACCAATCAGCAGGAAGCGTTTACTGGTCACCTGTTTAAAAGCAAACCTCTCATTGGTTGCTCTTGGTTACTGCCCCTGGGCAAATTTAGGGACTTTTATTACATATGGGGGAAAGAAAGCTAAAGTAACTGTGACTAATCCCTTACCCGATCCTGTTGCTATTTCTTTGGATTTGGGGCTGTGCATTCACCTCACCTAGCGCAAGGGATAACTGGTGACTGCTCTCTTCCG
The DNA here is from genome assembly GCF_017654675.1 of Xenopus laevis. Lineage (NCBI taxonomy): Eukaryota > Metazoa > Chordata > Amphibia > Anura > Pipidae > Xenopus > Xenopus laevis. The sequence goes on along the minus strand of NC_054381.1, from coordinate 34,576,914 downwards.
AAAACTACCCCAGGCCAGTGCTATTTTTAAAAAGCCAGCCCAGGGTTTTGAGTAAAGGATTAAAGTCACTTCCCAGTGAATAAAACATTCCTTAATGCCTATAATCTAGAAAACTCTTAGCATCTCATTATTATTATTATTATTATTAGCCCACTCTTCCGTGTTGCCTCCTGTTTGCAGAAGTGAAGCAAGTAATCTTAATATAGAAGAGCAGGGTTCTGATTTTAAACTGCTGATTTCAAGGAAGGGTAACTGGTGGTTTATCATTCTTTTTCCCTGTAGCTTTTTCATTCAATTCAAAGGACCTGCATGGAATTACTGAAAGTGATTGAGCAGTATCAGAAACGCATCTGCTGTAAGTTGTGACACCTTTGCTGTGTTCCTATGTATAATTTCTGTTTGATTTATGGTTTGCTATAGCCACTAACTGACCTATAGTGCAGTAGCATGGGAGCAAGGTAAAAACAAGAAGCAAAATGGCCTGTCAGTACCATTGTGGCAACCTGAGCCTTGAGATTTTTCGATTAAGTTCACATCTCTTGGCAAATATTAGAATCACATTTAGTTACAGTACAAGTGGGAAGAAGAATTCTGTATGCGACTCATGGTGTGTCACACAGACTGATTTAACTGCTATATACTGGAAAATCTAAGTTTCTCTTTTGTCAGATATAGTATTCTGGGGCAAGTTAAACCATTATAAGCAAAAACAAAAATGAGCAACCACTGTGTAGTGCAGCCTGGGTTTGTTCTGCTTAAAGGGGTTGTTCACCTTTACGTTAACCCTTATTATGTTATAGAATGGCTATTTCTAAGCAACTTTTCAATTGGCCTTCATTATTTTTTTTATTAGGGAGAAAGTGGCTAAATGACGTACAGAAATCAATAGCCATTATTTGTAAGCTGTCATGCAGAGAAACCATTCTAGTGGAGATTTCAACTGTAGAACACATTCATCATTGCATCAATGCTAGTAGGGGGTGGGCAAACCTTAGACCCATTTTCAGCCCATTTTCAGCTGTTTTTCAGCAAGCTCTGGGCTTTTAACAGGTAAAGAGTTGTGTCCCTTAGAGCCAGTACACTTACTACTTTCATCTCTGCTCATGTGAATCTTGCAATTTATTTCCTCCAATGTTCCTGGCTTGCACCTCCTGAAAGGCATGCAAATTAGGGGTGTGCTGGAGTGCACCCATGTTCCACTTATGACTTGCTGCAACGGTGTGTAGCATTGCAATGTGCCGCATATATAGAGAGACAAAATGTATTGGTTTCCTTTCTATGGGTGCTAGAAGAAGGGCATATTGCACTAGTGTTCATAAACGAATATGCCTGCCTATAATTATATAATATACACAATTATATTTGCTTGAAAAGCCCAACTTCTTCCTATTGTGGACCATCAAAGAAACATGGCACCTTCTGTATATGTGTGTGTGTAATTATATCACATTGTGTATAGTGTGTGCATCTTTCCACATATATGCGGCATGCCTTGGCCTGTTTTGTAAGTCCTTTGGTTCATAGGTGGCTTATTCACAAGACTTTTTTTTTTACCCCCCACAGTCTTATCACAAGAAGAAAATGAACTGGGCAAATTCCTTCGTTCACAAGGATCTCAGGATAAAACCAGGGCAGGGAAAATTATGCAGGCGACTGGGAAGGCGCTGTGCTTCTCTTCTCAACAGAGGTGCGAGTTTGTTGCATGTGTGCTGCTCATTAGTCGCATTCCTTTGGACCCTCACTCTGTTGCCTTTTACTGCAGCATCTAACTTGTTAATTGGTAAAATTAATGAAGCAGTATATTGAGCTCTGTGATAATGGGTAACACAGAATAACAGAACTTCCTTTATTTCTAATGCATGTGCCTTCACTGATCCTTTCATTAAATGCATGTTCATTACAGCATAGGAAAACCGTATCCTTGGGCACAGGCATGTATTGCTAATGTTGTATATACACTTACAGGCTGTCTTTGAGAAGCCCTTTGTCCAGACTGCACCAGGAAGTAGAGACATTTCGATACAGAGCTATCTCCGATTCATGGCTGACCGTTAACAGGATGGAACAGTCTAGGACTGAATATCGAGGAGTTTTGCTCTGGATGAAGGACGTATCTCAAGAACTGGATCCTGATACCTATAAGCAGATGGAAAAATTTAGAAAGGTAACTTTTAGTAAATATTCTGAGTTTAATTTAGTGAGGGATGCAGTGTCAAAGCTCAGATTCCAAATGTTAAAAAAAAAACCATGTTTTTACCCATAGCTCTATGTATCCTCTGGTGTTCTGCATTGTAGACTTGTGTGACTACGAGAACCCACACATCAAGGTGCAAGTGTTGCAGATGGAGCAAAAATAGGGAAATCTAATAGTGTGTAGTTGTTATCCTATAGCCCCAGGGAGCTAGTAGCATATCTTTACAACAATAGTGAAAACCAACATTTGGAGCAAACTTGCGTGCATATATTAGTTAGAATTACCGAACACACAGTACTTTTTTATTTTTTTGGGTTTTTCAGTGAGACTATTTGAAACATCTTGTACATAAACAGTTTTCATGAATTTCATATGTATGGCATCTCTTATTCAGAAACCCAATATCCAGAGAGCTTCAAATTATAGGAAGGCCAACTCCCATAAAGTCCATTTTAATTATTCAGTTTGTTTAATTATTTATTTTTAATAATCAGTACCTTGTACTTGATAGTAACTAAGGTGTATGAATCCAATATACGTGTGACTGCAATCTCATGTTTTAACACTAGATGGTGAACTAGACCAGGAAATCACCAACTGGAGGAGCATATTGGGATTCCTGAGCTTCTCTGCATAGTATATGGATTTTTTAAGGGAGGGTGGTCAGACACCTTTAAAGGAACAGTAACACCAAAAATGTAAATGTATCCAATTTTTAAAAATATAATGATCTGTTGTTCTGCACTGGTAAAACTGGCATGTTTGCTCTAGAAAGCATACTATAGTTTATATAAACAAGCTGCTGTTTAGCCATGGGGACAGCCATTCAAGCTGTAACAAAATAGAAGGCACAGGCTACATAGCAGTCAACAGATAAAACACCATTGTATTCTACAGGGCTTGTCTGTTATGTGCTATGTAACCTGTGCCTTTTCTTTTCTTTTTTGAATGGCTGCCCACATGGCTACACAGCAGCTTGTTTATATAAACTGTAGTAGTCTTTCTGAAGCAAACACACCTGTTTTACCAGTGCAGGGTGACCATGTATATTGTATATTAAATACTTTAAAACACTTTAATTTTTTGGTTCCTTTAAGAACCATTTTTGTTTAAGAAAGCAACGTCATTAAAACAACAAAGATAGGACACAATATATGAGTCGCTCACCATGTAGAACAGGTGGTCCAGGTGCACCAGCCCCAGACCCTCAGCTTAGGAATGGGGTAAACCAATAGAAAACCAAAGAGGGCAACCAGGCACTCAAAGCCCACAAAATGATTCTTTTTTAATGAATCTACAATAAACATATATATATATTTTTCACATTATTTTTGGCGGCCCTTATTGAGTTTTTTGAGTGCCTGGACTCCCCCTTTGGATTTCTACAAAAAAGCAACATCCCTGTCTTAACTGGTACCACAGTTGTGTTCAAACAATCGTAGCAATCTTTTTTTTTTTTTTTTTTTTTTATATTCTTTTATTATGGCGGGTGGGAATGATTAAATGGATCACACACAGAAGTATGGTATTCTTTTCTCTGCAGCAAACCTGAGACTAAAATACATTCCTCTGCTTATTGTGTCGGAATCTCCACACTTATTGTTTTCTGTTTCTAGTGTAATTAACATTTAACTCTTTGAGGCACATTTATCAAAGGTCGAACTTCGAAATTCATGTGAGTTTTTTAAAACTCCCATAAATTCAACCAAAATTTATTATAAAAATCGAATTTTTAAAACTTGGGTGAATAGGATTGACCCGAAAACTCGAATTGAATATGAATCTAATTCGATTCAAATTTAAAAAAGTCTCCCATTGACTTAAACAGCAATTCATCAGGTTTTAGGTGGCGAATAGTCGAATTCGAGTTCTTAAAGGGTCAGAGTATGATAAATCTTGGAAATCAAATTTAAAAAACTCAAATGGAATTTGAATAACTCCCTTGTCAAATTTGATAGTTTTGACCATAAAAAAAACATGATTTTTCAATTTGACCCTTGTTAAATCTGCCCCTTTGTGTCACTTCCTTTTGATCTTGCCATGACCATATACTTTGTGGCATAGATCAAAGTGGAACCCAGAATTTAAAAAAAAAGCTATTTGTGTTGTACTATAGGGATTAGGTTTGTGAATGAGAACTGTTCCATAAGTCTGTCTCAATTTATTGCTGTGTGATTCCGAATTCAAAGTTCCTAATGCAAGAGATGCCATTTCCACTGTGCCCAAACTTCAGGGTCACTGCATCTAAAAATGAAGACAGAAAATTAGTTTTGATTAGTTTTCCAATGCCATTGATAGTAATGCCTGTGTATAGCTATCAGCATGAAGGTGTCTATTGCTTGTGGCGCTGGTGCAGAAAGGCCCAGTATAAAAATAGCAAGTGGCTGCCTGAAAGGCATTACGTCAGTGTTCCCAGATTGATGCGCACCCTTGAGGTCCCTCATCTGTTCAATTATGTAGGAGAAGGAATTAGAGGTCAAGTATGAGTGTGGATTACTCATAGCTAAATCTCATTTCTGGAGCCTTCCTGTTCAAGAGGAGAATAATGTTCCGGTATACAACGGCACATGCACAGTGATATTTAAAAGAAATTGTGCTCAAGATGACAGTTTGGCAAATATGGCCATTTTCCGTGTGCTGAAGTGTAGGGCTTTCATGTGAATGGGCACATTTAATATGTAATGGCATAACTATTATCTTATCGTGCTTAGTTCAAAGTGCTGCTTCTGGTGCCAGGCCACCTATGAATCCAGGAGTTTGTTTGGCAGATGCTGCCTGTAAACTGACATCTTAACAAAGGTATTATTTTCTATATTGTATGTCGGCTCTCCTGTTGTACATTGTAAGCATCTATTCATCTGTGTCATGAAGTCTCCTCACAAAATAGTGTATAGAACCCTTGTGCATGAATTATCTACTTCCACCTCTCTAGTGCTAGAAAATCATTGCATGCAGGCAGTAACGTAACTAGAGGGGCGTACCCTGATGCAGGACGTGCAGCTGGGCCCCCGTCCGTACGCGATTTCGGTGGCGTACGATCTGCCTGAGGGGGTGCAGGCCCTGGCCCGCTCGCAACCCCGGTAGTTCCGCCACTGCATGCAGGCTCTTGTTAAATTTTGAAATTAATTATTAAATTTATTTTCCGGAGTACCTCAAGTTGTCCATACTGGGATTTAGGGCTCTTACAGATGAGCGTTTTTACCTGCGTTCCAGTTTCATGCGTTCAGCAGGAGTAGACGCACTGAATTCTTTTCAATGTGGCTGTACTCACACAGACACATGTAGGCGCCAAACAGGTAAAATGCAACATGCTGCGTCCCAACCTGCAGAGTCCTGCGCGAGTCGATTTTTTGGAACCTTGACCCATCCCCGAAAAAAGGAGTAAATATCGCTATTGAGAAGACCCATGGCCCGACCCACAGAACTGCCGACACGCGTCTATACCCGCACCCGGAACTTCTACGCGCAACCCGCACTACCCAAAATCCTGATATACTAAAGGTGATGGAGGTTCACACTAGATAAGGAAGTGAGTGGTTCCTACAGCAGGTTTCAGCTTCTATCTTCTATCTTAGAAAGGACATCTGACTCGATTTAGGGAGAGAGGTATATCATTTTGGGGCAGATTAGAGTTGATTTAGGGATTTTGAAATACATAGCATGACTTATACTATAAGCAGGTTTGCATAATTCATTGTAAGAGTGGTGTGAGCAGATAGCGTCAGAGGAAACCTGAAATCAGGCCAAATATTTGCAGGCCCCAGTGCTGTATGTAAAAGGCCCAGTTAGAGCTGAGTAAGCGCCGGGGCACACATCCAAGCCTCATAAATCTAGAGCTGTCGTCAGAAGTGTGATCGACTGCTGTAACAGCTCAGCAGTATTCATGAGAGGAACACTAACACATTCCTAGCAGTCACAGGAAACTCAAGTACAAGTCTCACTTTATACACACATAACCGTGTTTGTTACTTTAAACTGCCTAAAAGATGGGTGTTTATAATGTGTTGGAACCAGAGCCTTTGCTGGGAATCGATACCAGGCCTCCCTGAGTCATAAATAATTCATATTTCTTTATATTGTTTAAGTTACAACTTTCTCTATGATCTATGTCTTAAAGGGATTGTTCAGCTTTGAGATAACTTGATGTATGATGTAGAAACTGGTAATCGGAGACCATTTGTAATTGGTTTTTATTTCCTATTATTTGTGGGTTTTGGGTTATTTTGCTTTTTATTCAGCAGCTCTCCAGTTTACAGTTTCTGCAAGCTGGTTGCTAGGGTCTAAATTACCCTACCAACTGTGCAGTGATTGAAGAGACTGGAATATGAATAGGAATGGGCCTATATAAAAAGATGAGTCATAAAAAGTAGCAATAACAATATTTGAGTAGCTTTACAGAGAATTTGTTTTTTAATAGGCCCCCCATTTGGAACCTGGAAGGTGACAGAAGAAAAGGGCAAATAATTAAAAAATTATAAAAAATAATAATAAGGAAGACCAATTGAAAAGTTGCTTAGAACTGGCCATTCTATAACATACTAAAAATGTACTTAAATGTGAACAACACCTTTACGATTCTTATGATTCTTTTGCCTGCATACAGTAGAACCCCCATTTTATCTTTTTCAGGGGAGCAGGAAAAAATTATGTAAAATCAGGGAAATGTGTTAATGTAACACTTTCTTCAAGTACTGAAAGGATATGAGCACAGGAGTCAGTTTTACGTTCAGATACAATATTTACTGTGTTAATAATAATAATAATAATAAAGGGTCAAGCATTGCAGTGTTAATGTTACACTATGGGGGGGGCATGTGCAAAGACTCTCTGTCAGTCCAACTTAAAATCAGGGGACTAAAATCGAGGTTTCACTGTATAAATCTCCATTCATTTATAAGGGCTTCTTTAGAGGGAGACTTGAGGCAGTTCTTTACCACAGGATCACTGGTAAGATCACTATAAGAACTGTAGATCACTAGTTATATTGACCATTCTTGGATCCCAAAAAATCAAAACTCATTAGTAAAACTTTATAGGGCTCTGTTTGGCAGTACACCTGGTTTTTACTCAACCAAAACTTGCCTCCAAGCCTGGAATTCAAAAACAAGCCCCTGCTTTGAGGCCACTGGGAGCAACATCCAAGGGTTTTATAAACAAAATGTTACTCATGAGCCACTGGTTGAGGGTCACTGATCTGGGGTATGTCACATGTCACAATGCAAACGTTTAAATGTAAAAAGTGACTGAAGGCCCTAAGTCTGATCCGATCCTTGGGCCCACGATCGGATCAGCCCGATATCGCCCAACTCAATGTGGGCATATATATAGGAGAGAGATCCGCTTCTTTGGCGACATCGCCAGACGAGTGGATCTCCTTGTGTATGGCCACCTTTACTCCCATGAAGTGACATCTAATAGCAGGCTATAGAACCATTTCAACCTCAGAAGAGAAGGTCCTTCACCTTCTCCACAAATGCCATAATGCTTAGGTGTGTGTTGGCTACCATTCTGTTTTTATTGGTCTCAAAAACCTTAATTGGCTACAAGCACTTCTACATAATTAATGAATCCATGCATGTCACCCCCTCTCTCTAAGTGAATGCTTTAGAGAGAGGGGGTATGATATAAAAAAAAATATCAAGAGGTTGTTGGGACTAATAGGGAGTCTTTATTAGCGCCGAAAAGTAAGACAGGACAAACATTTTACTTTTGATGTAACTTGTTTTATATGGTTTGGAGATACAGATCTACTAGGTTTAGTTTGAATACTGTGTAATATTGACTATAGATTGTATAAACTTAGTCTATTTTTTATAATATCACTGCTGAACATTGATATGCTGACCGACCCGTCGGAACCCATTTCTCCCCGTTGTAACCCTAGGGCCGAATGTTCAGATTACCCTGATACAACCCTGCCGTTGGTGATAGTAAATTAGGTTTTTTAACTGTATATGCATGAGTATAATTTAGTGGCCTTTTTTATAGATCTCTTGAAATGTGAAGGCAAGGAGCTGGGTAGGTACAGTATGTAGGCGGCTGAGTTATAACCAGTGCAACTGATGTTCTATCTTAATATAAAGTACAGGTTTTAACTTTCCCTGCAATGTTTTTATGGCCAAGTTGGACCACTAGTGAATGTTTCCTATCTACTGGCATTAAACCTGTTTTGATTGATTTCTTCACACTGTCCAGCAGTGTCGACTTGTGTGCGTCCCTTGTGTATTGCTCAGGCAGCCAGTTTGTGTAGGTTTTGTCACATTATCCAGTGCAGCAGATCTAATTGTTATAGTTGAAAGTCCCAGAATTCCATTCTCATGGGGGTATGGGTTTCTGCGGCTCTATAAATGGAGTATTTAGGCTGCTGCTCACTGTCTATAGACTTTGGCTCATGACAAGATGTCAGCTTTGTGCAAAAGAACTTGCCATATTGATTCTGACATTGCTGGTTGTGTGTTCATTGGTTTCTTTCCCCTCCTGTAACCTCACTATGGTTTCTGTCTAACACAAGATAACACAAGATACTCCCTTCCTTTCTCTCTGACTAATGAATAATCAGCATTTGACCTTTCAGCTCTGGCTGATTTGCTCACAACTAGACCGGAATGAGCAGTAGAAATAATTGTTTATGGAAGCTGCATTGCCCGGCATATATAGCCTCCACTTTTACTTTTGGTTCAGTTGAATGCCATTGTACGTTAAAAAAAAAGAATCTGAGCTTTATAAAGTTAAAGGTATAGTTCACCTTTCAATTAAATTAAAGTATGATGTTGTAGAAAGTAATGATATTGGTGATTTGCAGTTGGTCTTCGTGTTTTTATTTTTTTGTTTGTTCGGTAAATTACCTCTTTGTTCAGCAGCTCTCTAGTTTGGAATATAAGTAGCTGTCTGGTTGGTAGGGTGCAATTTACAGTAGCAACCAGAATGTGTGTTGAAAGTTACAGTGACAATAAAAGTGTAGCCTTGTCGGCTTCTGGGGTCAGTGACCCCTATATGAAAACTGGGGAAAAAGGCAGGAGGAAGCCAAATAGTTCAAAAATGATATTCTATATAAAGAAGTTGCAAGGAATAAGACATTTAGGGGCAGATTTATCAAGGGTCGAATTTCGAAGTAAAAAATACTTCGAAATTCGACCATCGAATTAGGATATTCGACTTCGAATATCAAAGTCGAAGGATCGAACGATCTAAGTAAAATCGTTCGAATCAAACGATTTTAGCGTACGATCGAGCGATTTTACTTTGATGTGTGAAGACTTAGAAAACAGTTGTAGAAGGTCCCCATAGGCTAACATAGCACTTCAGCTGGTTTAATTTGGCGAAGTATTGAAGTCGAAGTTTTTTTTAAAGAGTACGGTACTTCGATTATCGAATATTCGAACGATTGTTACTTCGACCCTTGATAAATCTGCCCCTTAATCTATAACATATCTAAAGTTAACTAACAGGTACACTACCTTTAATGCTTTGTTTAGGACCTGCTAAACAAATAAAAATGCTTGTTTTGTTAGGTCCAGGCGCAAGTACGTCACACCAAAGCTGCCTTTGATAGACTGAAGACAGACGTATGTGAAAAGGTGGATCTGCTGAGAGCAAGTCGATGCAACCTCCTGTCCCATGTCTTAACTACATACCAGGTAATGGTTGTGTCCAGTCTTCATGGAACCACAGACCTGCTCCGTCCTGTTCTTCTCAACTGTCATGTTTTTTTTTTTTTTCTTTTATAGACCACACTACTTCACTTTTGGGAAAAAACCTCACACACTATGGCAGCCATTCATGAGAGCTTCAAGGGTTATCAGCCATATGAGTTTACCACATTAAAGGTAAGAAGAGTCTCTACAGACTATGGGGTATATTTATCAAAGAGTGAAGTTACAGATCACCACAGAGTGAAATTCCGTCACTCTCCGTTCATTTCTATGGGATTTTTAAGAGTATTTATCAAAGGGTGAAAGTGAAGGTTCACCCTTTGATAAATATGTCTTTCAAAATCCCATAGAAATGAACGGAGAGACTGTAGCGGACTGTGGTGATCTCTAACTTCACTTTTTGATAAATACACCCCTATGTGTAACAGTTGTATCTGCCGCTTCCCTTCCCCTATCACAGTAATCACTATGCTCAAGCCAAGCTGGAAATCATCAAAAATAAATGAAGTTTATCTGTCATAAAAGCCAATACTACTGGGCTCATTTTAAATTCTCAACAGAATGCAATGGTTTCATTGGATCCAAGTGTTGTAAATCTAAATTAATTACTAATCAACCTTATATTGTGACATTTCTATTCTTTATGTACTGTACATTGTGAGTGGGTCCCTAAGCTCAGTAAGTGACAGCAGCACAGAGCATGTGCAGTGAATCAGCAGAAAAGAAGATGGGGAGCTACTGGGGCATCTTTGGAGACACAGATCTTTACTGCTAAAGGGTTGTGGTTGCCTTGGGCTGGTACAGTAAAAATTGCAGCATTTCTACATCTTCATTAAACTTGGTGTGTTTGCTTGCCCCTTGTGGATCTACATCCTGATCTACAAACTGTCATTTAGCTTTTTTTCTCTCCCTGCGAAAGTATCTTTAAAATCTTAGAATATATTAATCTTGCCTGAAAATGACATTATACTACACAGAGACAGAGGGAGTGTTCTGACGTATGAAATGTTCCAGTTGCTCATACAAAGCACGTATGGGGGGAAGGAGAGGTGCGTAGTGTGTGTGTGTGTGTTTGCTGTCAGCAGCAGGGAGACAGACTTACAGGATTGTGCTTTCCATCCAGGCTCACTATTTGTTTAATGCTGTATGCATAACTAATAAGGGAATTGTCCACAACCTAATCCATCAGCCAAGGGAGGAGGTACATTCAGATGGAGCCCGTGTAATTGCCATTGGCTGGGGATCGTTTGTGGGAATGTTGGGAGTTTGTGGTTAGCAGCAGCTAGAGGGTGACTGGTTGGCCCTGAATTATATCACAATTATTACACAGAATACAATATAATATGTCTACTGTATCAACATTTCTGGAAGCTTCTGAAGCTGGGGGGCCTAGGGAAAATAAATGTCCTAACCTACGTAAAACCAGTCCTTTATTCACAGTATTCTGAAATCCTTTCTGCAATCCCCTTATTTTCCACTGCACTTGGAGCCCACTGTGCCCTGGACAAGACGACTTGTTTCAGACTGACGAGAGACTGCAGGCAGCTTTCCTCTGAACCTCTATGGATATTGCCTGGCAGTTTCTCAACTGCCATAAACATTCCAGACAGTGGCTCAGAGCCTGGCAACTTGGGCATTTTCCTCTAGTGTACAGAGCCTGTTGTTTAGGGACAGACAGATGGGAAGAAGCCATTGCCCCAGATTTATCACAGGGAACCCTTCCAAAGTTAAGGAGTGAAAATGCAAACATTTGCTTTTCTATATCCAATCATTTCACTTTAAGGAGGTTATTTACTAAGCTCCGAATACCCAATTTTTTTTTTATAAAATCAGACTTTTAAAAAAAATCATGAATTTTTCGGAATTTATTAACCCCCGAGGACTAAAAAGCCCATATATAAACACACGGCATCTCCAACCTGTCGAGGTTGCATAAAAGTCAATGGGAACAGTCCCATTGATTTTTGGTTGTGTCGGGGGTTTCGGGAAATTTCACGATGTTTTCGGATCTTTCGGGTTCAAACGAAAAAATTTACGAAAAAAATCTTGAAAATCTGCAAAGCAATTTTTCGGGAAAATGTAATAATAAATAAGTGTTAAAAACCCGAGCGGGTTAGATCGGAGTTTGTAGCAGCTGATATTGAGATAAATTCGGACCTTGATAAATAACCCTCTAACTGTACAGATATAGGATCCATTATCCGTAAACCGGTTATCCAGAAAGCTCCGAATTACGGAAAGGCCGTCTTCCATAGCCTCCATTTTATTCAAATAATCCAAATTTTTAAAAATGATTTCCTTTTTCTCTGTAATAATAAAACAGTAGCTTGTACTTGATCCCAACTAAGATATAATTAATCCTTATTGGAAGCAAAACCAGACTTTTGAGTTTATTTAATGTTTACATGATTTTCTAGTAGACTAAGGGCTCTTACAGACGAGCGTTTGAAGCTGCGATCCCCTGCGTTCCATTTTTATGCGTTCAGCCGCAGGGGAGCGCAGGAGTAGACTCTTTCAATGCATTTCAATGGGGCTGTACCGAATGCAGGAAAAATGCAGCATGTTGCATCTCAACCTGCGTTCTGCGCCTACATGCGCCTTTGTGAGTACAGCCCCATTGAAATGCATTGAAAGCATCTACTCCTGCGCTCCCCTGTGGCTGAACGCATGAAAACGTAATGCAGGGGATCGCAGCTTCAAATGCTCGTCTGTTAGAGTCCTTAAAGTGTGAAGATCCAAATTATGTAAAGATCTGTTATCTGGAAAAGCCCAGGTCCTGAGCATTCTGGATAACAGGTCTCATACCTGTAAATTCTTCCATACTAATTACATTTATTGGGATTACAGTGCATTTGCCACATTACTAACACGCTGTAGTTTATATTAAGTCATTCTCTTTCACATTTTTTCTAAATAAACTTTGTGGCAGGGGAACATACAGAAAAATACCATCCTTGTTTTTGCACTCCTTAATTAGCAGTTCATGTGGGCGTAATAATACGAGCCGAAAATAACGTGATTTACAATTAGTCCCTGTCGTGGTCATATCTGTAACCATGACTGCAAACCAGTCTGATGAGCATGTATATTCTCTGGCCAAATCAACAGTGCAGGGATTCTTCTAAAGGGTTCTTCACCTTTAAATACACTTTTAGTATGATGTAGAGCGTGATATTCGGATTTTTTATTATTTGTGGTTTTTGAGTTATTTAGCTTTTTATTAGGCAGCTGTCCAGTTTGCAATTTCAGTAATCTGGTTGCTAGGGTCTAAATTATCCCTAGCAACCATGCACTGATTTGAATAAGAGACTGGAATAGGAGAGGGCCTGAATAGAACGATGAGTAATGAAAAGTAGCAATAACAATAAGGGGCCCAGTTACTTAGGCCGAGTGAAGGAATAGAATAAAAAAACTTCGAATTCCGAATGGTTTTTTTGGCTATTTCGACCATCGAATTGGCTACTTCGAATCGAACGATTCGAACTAAAAATCATCGACTATTCGACCATTCAATAGTCGAAGCATAGTTCGCCACCTAAAACCTTACCGAAGTACAATGTTAGCCTATGGGGAAGGTTGTTCGATCATTGGATTAAAATCCTTCGAATCAACGTTTTGAAGGATTTAATTTAGCGAATAGCGCTAAAGCCTTCATCTTCGATATTCGAAGTCGAAGGATTTAACTTCGACAGTCGAATATCGAGGGTTAATTAACCCTCGATATTCGACCCCATGTAAATCTGCCCCTAAATGTGAAAGCTGGAAAGAGTCAGAAGAATAAAGCAATTTGTTTCAAAACAATAAGAAATAAAAAATAACAACCAATTGAAATGTGGCTTAGAATTGGCCATGTTATAACATACTAAAACTTAACTGAAAGGTGAAGCACCCCTTTAACCAATCATGAGACAGCAGCCATATTTCTAACCTTGCTGAGGTTATTCGGAGGGGTGATTCCATGCAAGAAACCTATATGGAAGCATTAAGTGGAAGCATTGATAAAAGTAATAAGAGAAGTCCATGCACATATCATGTTTATATAAGCCTGACTCCATCATCCTGCAGTATAGCCCCCCCCCCCACATAAATCATTATAAGGCGCAGGAGCTGTCAGGAGGAGTCTCATTATTAGAGCTGCGTGGCCCCCTGCTGGGACAATATGGCCGACTGTTTGTGCCATGACATTTCCCATGCTGGGAGCATCACGCTGATCATTGTTAAAGAGAATTTCTGAGCGGAAAGCGCGTGAGACTGTGGGAGACGCACGTTTGATGGATCATGGCAATTACTTGTAAATGTACAATATCATTAGAGCCTGTCATTTATTTACACACTAGGCCGCTGGTTTTGTGGGTCGTTGTTGCTTTGTTTGTCAGTAGATGATGTGCTGCACTTCAGTATTAATGCTGTGCATGTACAATACCAGTCACTATCACAATATAAGGGATTCTATTGAGAGGTATAAGGGATTATTTAGAGAGCTATACAGAATTATATGAGAGCTATAAGGCATTATATAGAGGGCTATAATGGATTCTATAGAGTTATATAAGGGATTCTTTAGAGAGATATAATTGATTATTTAGAGAGCTATAAGGGATTATTTTATAGAGCTATAAAGAATTATATAACAGAGCTATAGGGGATTATATAGTGGGCTATGATGGATTCTATAGAGAGATATAAGGGATTCTAATAGAGAGCTATAAGGGATTATTTTATAGAGCTATAAAGAATTATATAACAGAGCTATAGGGGATTATATACTGGGCTATAATGGATTCTATAGAGAGATATAAGGGATTCTATTAGAGAGCTATAAGGGATTCTATAGCGAGATATAAGGGATTCTATTAGAGAGCTATAATAGATTCAATAGAACATTATAAAGGATTATATTGGAGAGATATAAAGTATTATAGAAGAGAGATATAAGGGATTATAGAAGAGCGATATAAGGGATTATAGAAGAGCGATATAAGGGATTATAGAAGAGCGATATAAGGGATTATAGAAGAGCGATATAAGGGATTATAGAAGAGCGATATAAGGGATTATAGAAGAGATATATAAGGGATTATAGAAGAGTGATATAAAGGAGTATAGAATAGAGATATAAGGAATTATAGAAGAGAGATATAAGGAATTATTGAAGAGAGATATAAGGGATTATAGAAGAGTGATATAAGGGATTATAGAAGAGAAATATAAGGGATTATAGAAGAGAAATATAAGGGATTATAGAAGAGAGATATAAGGTATTATAGAAGAGCGATATAAGGGATTATAGAAGAGATATAAGGGATTATAGAAGAGTGATATAAAGGAGTATAGAATAGAGATATAAGGAATTATAGAAGAGCGATATAAGGAATTATTGAAGAGAGATATAAGGGATTATAGAAGAGAGATATAAGGGATTATAGAAGAGTGATATAAGGGATTATAGAAGAGCGATATAAGGAATTATTGAAGAGAGATATAAGGGATTATAGAAGAGAGAGATAAGGGAGTATAGAAGAGTGATATAAGGAATTATTGAAGAGAGATATGAGATTATATAGAGAGATATAAGGAATTTGCTTTCTTCTGACTTTTCAACTTTCAAATGGGGGTCACTGACCTCATCTAAAAACAAATACTCTGTAAGGCTACACATGTATTGTTATTGCTACGTTTTATTACGCCTCTTTCTATTCAGGCCTCTCTCCTATTCATATTCCAGTCTCTATTCAAATCAGTGCATGGCTACTAGGGTAATGTGAACCCTAGCAACCAGATTACTTAAATTGCAAACTGGAGAGCTGCTGAATAAAAAGCTAAATAACTCAAAAACTACAAATAATAAAAAATGAAAGAACCCCTTTAATAAACAAGTGCAACCTACTCCGTGGTTTACTTTTTGTCCCAAACAAGTGCTGATGTGACATTGTGCAGCTCCCAGGCCAGACTGGAGACATGCGCTGGGTATTCTCATACCAAGCAAATTCAACTTTAGCCTCTGTATTTCATTGAACTACAGCTCCCAGAATTGTTTGAGCACTAGGGGAGCTTGAGGGGAGACTGAGGCTGTGCCTTTATGTATCTGGTTCATTTCCTAAAAAACAGTCCTTCACCCCAGTATCTGAATGTGAGGACTAATGGAATAGTGGGAATAATCTCATCCAATCAGATAAACTCTTGTGTCGCTGTAACTGTCATAGAATAAAGTCATTGTGCCTAATGTGAATAATATCTGTATAAGAAATGTATATTGTTTTGGCCGTATTTCATACCAATGATAAGGGTTGAGTGGCTACAGATTCCTATTGCTCCCCTTGTAGTTTTAATTGCTTGAGACTAGCCACTCCCTAACTTCCTGATCTCAGAGTAATGTCTTGCTGTGTTTTATGCTAGCCTAACAATAGGAAGCCAGGAGCATCTCCGTATTCTGCTGAACAGGTACAAGGCAATTTTCTGCATTAGAGAACACAGTGTTGTGTTTGTTCAGACTGTGGTTGGCTTTGTGAGCTATTCATACTCAGGCCCGTCTCACCGCCTGAAGCACCTTGATGAGCAGAGGAGGATCCATTAGCCTGTCTAAATCCTTGGGCTGCTGTGCTGTTGGGAAACTACGACTCCCTGCAAACCCTCCAGCTTCTGTTCGCTTTTATCTGTGTAACAGTCTGAATTCAGTGGCCCTAAAGGGGAAATATGCCCTAAGAAATGCCTATGTTCCATTTAATAACCAAATGATGTCAGTGTTTTTATCCCAAAAAAGGGAAGCATTATTTATGTATATAAGCTCTCCATACAGTATGAGGCCTCCTTGTAGAAGGTGGTGCATTGGGTCAAGACGCCATAAGAAATATGGAAGCTCCTACACTCGAAAAAGCTACTACTGCCTTTTTAAAGGACATGTAAACCCCACACACACAAAAATGTAATCAGTGAATAGCCTCTTTAGATACCTGCCACTCTGGTTCTTAAAAGGGTAACAGTATGGTTACAGCATCCCCTTAATCACTTAGAAATACTTCTCCTCCTCTAACCCACCAAGCCCCCCTCAGGAATTTGCTTTGGCTCATGAGCATGTTCAGTTCTTCTCAGCTCAGATTACTAAACACACCCTCCAGTCTAACAGCCAATGAAGAGATAACATTGCTGATTCCCATAGAAACCTCTAGCTGTCTGCTCCTATTTTTTTCTCCTAACCACCTCAGCTTAACCATTATGCTCAATCCCAGCAGAACTTTTTATCAAGGTTATGTTGTGCCTGTGTAACCTTGCATTCTGCATTGCATGAACTTTACAGCATACATGTCCTGATTGCACATGTCAATGTTACTGATCATGAGGGATAATGGCCGCCGGGTGAAAGCTGCTATTTGTTTTTGGAAAATGTGATGGCGCTGACAAATGGAGGGGTATATGCAGTACAAATGATGTGGCTTTGGTGGGGAAGATATGCCCAACTTATATACATGATAGGAAATGCAGGCTTTACATGTCCTTTAAGGGAAAATAAATGGAGATAAGTCTTATTTACAGATGGGGTATATTTCCCCTTCCTGCAGTAAAGGGAAGCTGTGCTATAGCTCTGCATGCTGTAGTTGCTTGTACCTAAATGTATCGGCTCTGCTGGTCCCCCATGTATCTCATTCATTTATTTGCCTCTTCCTAGAGTTTACAGGATCCTGTGGACAAACTAACAAATCAGGAGGAGGAGAAGGATACAGGCATCGAGGACCCGGCTGCAAAACCAGACGATCAGTAAGTAATGCATTGACATTCCCTTCCAAACTCGCTGCAGGGTTCTGGGGCATTTTAATTGCCATGACTTTTTCATGGTGTTCAACCTCCCCCCAGTCTGTGAGTCACTTCCCATTGACTTCAGTCAGATGCGTTGAGTCTCCTCCGCCCGCAATTATAGTTGAAAATGCACAATTTGACAATCTCAGGATACAGTCGTGGGCGCCGAGCTCCTCGCAGCACTTTGCACTGATGTCATTGGCTGTCAAGTCTCCACAATACAACTCCCCACTTGCCAATTAAAACCTTCCGCCGTCCTGAAAGTTATTTTTGGAGGGCAGTCTCCATTCCTGTGTGTGGAATAAGCTCCTGATTATCACTTTATGCCTGGAAACATAACGGAGAGGCGAGTTTAAAGGCACTGGATTAATGGCTATGAATAGAGGAGGGCACTTTATATAGTTGGGTGCTACTGGGCCAGATATTTGTTGTTACAGATAATTTAAAGTGCCAGACACAAGAGATATTTGCTGTTACAGACGGTGTTTGTTTACTGCACAGAGGAACTAACTTGTTGGACCGTTTTGCCTAATGTCTTCCAAAGGGCCATTCCCCAGGCATCACTCAGTGTGAAAGATGTTTCACATGAGCACTACGGTGGATTATGGACCTATAGGTTTCTTCTGAAGGATCCACAAGGTCATGTGACTAAAACCAAGTAGGCAATTGGCTTCCTTGTCCTGCTGGTCTAAGAGCCACCCACCCAATGGGATTGTGCTGCTCTACCTTGGGACCCATTGATGCAAAATCTCTTACTAATACAGGTATGGGACCTATTATCCAGAATGCTCAGGACCTGAGGTTTTCCAGATAACAGTTCTTTCCATAATTTGGATCTTTATTAGGGATGCACCGAATCCAGGATCCGGTTCACGATTATGGCTTATCCAGCAGGATTTGGATTCGGCCGAACCCTGCTGCCCGGCCGAACCCAAATCCTAATTTGCATATGCAAATTCGGGGTGGGGAGGGAAATCGCATGACTTTTTGTCACAAAACAAGGAGGTAAAAAATGGTTTCCCCTTCCCACCCCTAATTTGCATATGCAAATTCAGAATTGGTTCAGTATTCAACCGAATCTTTCACGAAGGATTCAGGGGTTTGGCCAAATCCAAAATAGTGGATTTGGTGCAAACCCAATAGGCTGGTTTTGCTTCCAATAAGGATTAATTATATCTTAGTTGGGATTAAGTACAAGCTACTGTTTTATTATTACAGAGAAAAAGGAAATCATTTTTAAAAATTTGGATAAAATGGAGTCTATGGGAGACGGCCTTTCCGTAATTCGGAGCTTTCTAGATAACTGATCCCATACCTGTATTACTAATTTCATCTGACACTTAAATTAAACAAGCCTTACACACACACACCTGCCTGATCACTATATTTACATCTATATTTCTCAATCCCTTCATTTTGATAGGCTCATTTCTTTAGATGACCTGAAGCAGATGGAGGAATCCGGATCACCAGGTAACCCCATGGGAAAAAACGCTGGGGCTTGGAATTATTATTTATCTCCCCGTTAATGGCAGAGACAAAATCCGGCATAAACTGGCAGTTTTGGATTCTCAAATTGAATTCTGCACAGCTGTACAATATGTGTTGATTCCAAATCTTGGACGAATGGTGAAGCTGTATAAATGTTGAAAGCCGTTTGTTCGTTGCTAGTTGTGATTGCATGTACCATTTACCAATAGTCAGCTCTTCTCCAGCTAAGCCTTCAAGTCCCACAATGCCTTGCATGTTCTGTGATTAATAGACTTAATGGCAGGCGTGCAAGGCATTGTGGGAGCTGGAAGCGAAGCTGCCTATTGTTCTGGTTTGTGCTTCCCATGCTGTGATAACTGGGAATAACCCATACTTTTATTATTTACACTTAACCGCTCTCAAATTGCTCAAATTACTGTTTGTTTCTTTAAAGGCGACAAAGAACATATATCCGGTTTTGAGGAGATTCTCCTGGAGAATTCAGGTACTTAAATTAGATTAAAATAAAACCACGGCTGAACTGCAGCACGGCACATTCTTATGGGTTCTTCTTCTTTTCGCCCAGTTGGTGCACTAGATGAATTATTGGATCTGAAACCGGAGGAGAAAATGTTCTATGAAGAAAGGGGTAGGTTTATTACAGCACACACCTTTACTTTTGAATTGATATCTGAGTGTTATTTGGGGGGGAGACAGTCAGGACTGCTGAAGGGGTTCTGGTGGGCACAAGCTGCAATAAAACAAACAAACATTTTTAAAGGGGTTGTTCACCTTCAAACAACTAGTTGTTTTCAAATAGATCACCAGAAATTACGACTTTTTCCAATAACTTTTTATTTTCTATGTGTGACTGTTTTTCTAATATTGAAGTGTAAAGTGTCATTTTTCACCTTCTGAAGCAGCTCTGGGAGAGGGGGTCGCCGACCCTGTAAACTGTTCTAAAATGGATACATTTAGTTGATACATTTTTTATCGTTGTCCCTGCTGAGCAGAATCTCTGGGTTTCATTACAGGCAGCTGTTAGAATTAGGGATGCACTGAATCCAGGATTCGGTTCGGGATTCGGGCTTTTTCAGCAGCATTCGGATTTGGCCGAATCCTTCTGCCCGGCCAAACCGAATCCAAATTTGCATACGCAAATTAGAGGCGGGAGGGAAATCATGTGACTTTTTGTCACAAAACAAGGAAATAAAAAATGTTTTCCCTTTCCCACCCCTAGTTTGCATATGCAAATTAGGATTTGTTTTGGTATTCGCCCGAATCTTTCGCGAGGGGTTCGGCCGAATCCAAAATAGTGGATTCGGTGCATCCCTAGTTAGCATTGATACAATAGTTGCTAATACTCCAGAGATGTTGCTCATGTTGCAAAATTTTAATAGAGCCTGCACCTGAATTACTGAGCTGCCAGACTGAAACACCAGAGACACAAACATTCAAATTTAAACTTAGATTTTGGAAAAACAGTAAAAAATAAATAATGGAAAGTAATTGAAAAAAAAAAGTCTTTATTTCTGGGTAACAATCTGAAAACAATTGAAAAAAAGTGTTTGGAAGGTGAACAACTCCTTTAAAGGCACTAAACTAAAACCTGTATATTGATGATAATGTGCCTTTTATTTATTACAGCAGTCCCAGGCCATTCACTGAGCACCTTGTACTGCACTAGAAATAGTATCCACTGATTTGTGCTGCAATGCCGGTGTCCCGGGGGGTTAGTGCTTGATAATATCACTGCTGCTGCTGCTGAGCCTGATATTCATATACTGTTCACATACAGTGGGTATTAGTGTAACGATTACTGCTGTGCCGTCTCTCTTGCAGTTCCCAAAGACCCGCTTGGTCCTGAGGCTGGGGATAAGGATGAAATGCAGCTGCTGAATGATATTCTAAGTGCTTCTTCCTTGGAGGGTGATGATCTTGGCAATGAGTGGGCGGCGATATTTGGAGATCCGCTAGCCAGTCCTCATCCTGTGAGCCCAGGAGCAATAGACCCGGAACAACGCGCTGATTCATCCTCTGGGTTCCTTCCTTCTCAGCTCCTAGACCAAGACATGAATGACCTACTGTCTTCAGTGCAGGGTAACTTACAATATCTGGAAGCAGCTTGTTGGCTCTTAGTCTGGTCACTTGCACTGGCACCTCATAATAGCACTTCTTACATGGCCATTTTTTTCCCAGCTATCCCTGGGGTTTCTGACTCCCTGCCCCATTTTCTCAAGCGTATGCTGCCTACATTATTATTAACAGTCTGTATCTCTTCTCTATACACACTGTGCCTGTGAGCTCCATTATGGCATCTCATCTAAACCTGGAGTTGTACATCACAATTAAAGGGCTTGTTCACCTTTGAGTTAACTATTAGGGACCGATTCACTAAATTCGAGTGAAGCATTCGAAGTAAAAAAACTTCGAATTTCGAAGTATTTTTTGAGCTACTTCGACTACGACTACGAATCGAAGGATTCGAACTAAAAATCATTCGACTATTCGACCATTCGATAGTCAAAGTACTGTCTCTTTAAAAAATCTTCGACCCCCTACTTCGGCAGATAAAAGCTACCGAAGTCAATGTTAGCCTATGGGGAAGGTCCCCATAGGCTTGCCTAAGTTTTTGCGCTAAATCCTTCGACTTCGATATTCGAAGTCGAAGGATTTCAATTCCTAGTCGAATATCGAGGGTTAATTAACCCTCGATATTCGACCCATAGTGAATCAGCCCCTTCGTGTGATGTAGAGAGTGATATTCTGAGACAATTTTCAATTTGTTTTTATTATTTGTGTTTATTTAGCTTTTTATTCAGCAGCTCTCCAGTTTGCAGTTTCTGCAAGCTGGTTGCTAGGGTCCAAATTACTGTAGCAACCATGCATTGGTCCAAATAAGAGACTGGAATATGAATAGGAGAGGCCTGAATAGAAGGATGAATAATAAAAAGTAGCAATAACAATAAATGTGTAGCCCTAAAGAGCTGGAAAGAGTCAGAAAAGAAGGCAAATAATTCAGAAACCATAAAAAAAAAATAATAATGAGTAGGGATGCACCGAATCCAGGATTCGGTTCGGGATTCGGCCAGGATTCTGCCTTTTTCAGCAGGATTCGGATTCGGCCGAATCCTTCTGCCCGTCCGAACCGAATCCGAACCCTAATTTACATATGCAAATTAGGGGCGGAGAGGGAAATTGAGTGATTTTTTGTCACAAAACAAGGAAGTTAAAAATGTTTTCCCCTTCCCACCCCTAATTTACATATGCAAATTAGGGTTCGGATTCGGTTCGGTATTCGGCCGAATTCTTCGCCAAGGATTCGGGGGTTCGGCCGAATCCAAAATAGTGGATTCGGTGCATCCCTAATAATGAGGCCAGAATCTGCATGGAGGGGTGAGTAAAAAATTAGGGCCATTTGCTCGGGGGGGGCAGGTAGGCTGGGGGGGAGGAGGGAGGGGGTCTACCCAGGGTAGGGGGAAGGGTTTTTTTTATTACGGGTTGAATTCTCCTTCAATGACAATGTTAAATCCTAAATTGCAGGTTGGACGGCCAACAGTGGGACTTCATCTTGTCAAGCGGCTCCCCCAGCGAACAGCTCAAACCCCAGCACTAACAAGGCACCAGCAAAGGGTAAGTACTCTGCCTGAGGTTGGGAAAATGTCATTGAAATCCAGTATTGAAATATCAATTCCCAGGTCCCACATTGGTTGAAGTGAATATCCACATTCCTAGGAAATAGGGTGAATGGAGAACAAAGTTATTAAAACTGGAAACAACTTCAGGTTCATTAAAGGAACAGTTCAGTGCAAAAACAAAAACTGGATAAATATATAGTTAGGCAAAAATGTAATGCATAAAGATCTCTCTCTGTGTATGGCCACTTTTAGTCAGTGACTAGAAGGGGGGCCACATGGGACATAACTGTTTAGTGAGTTTGCAATTGATCCTCAGCATTCAGCTCAGATTCAAAAGCAACAGTTATGACTCATGTGGCCCCCCCCCTCAAGTCTCTGATTGGTTACTGCCTGGTAACCAATCAGTGGAAACCAAGAGAGCTGCAAAGCAGGAAGTAGTGTTCTGACTATTATGTTAGACATCCAGTCATAAAAAGCAGTGGCCTCTAGATGATGTGCAACTATAGCACTGAGCAAATTTTGGCTCTTGGATGATGTTTGGAGGTTAAACAAAATCCGGATTAATTATATCTTAGTTGGGATCAAGTACAAGCTACTGTTTTATTATTACAGAGAAAAAGGAAATCATTTTTATAAATTTTGAATTATTTTATTAACAGTCTATGGGAGACGGCCTTCCTGTAATTTAGAGCTTTCTGCATCACTGATCCCATGCCTGCTATGAGACCTGTTATCCAGAATGCTGGGGACCTGGGGTCTTCCTGATAACAGATCTTTCCGTAATTTGGATCTTCATACCTTAAGTCTAATAGAAAATCATTTAAATATTAAATACACCCAATAGGCTGGTTTTGCTTCCAATAAGGATTCATTATATCTTAGTTAAGATCAAGTACAAGGTACGGTTTTATTATTAGAGGGAAAAAGGAAATCATTTTAAAAAAAATTGGATAAACTAGAGTCTAAGGGAGACGGCCTTTCTGTTTTATTTATATATATATAATCTATGATTTCAGTTTGCTCCATGCAGGAAAGCTTTCAGATGATACAATTGTTTTGTGTACTTTTCAGACGTCTCAAAGAATCCAGGATCCAAGGATCTGAGCGCTTGGTACAACCTCTTCGCTGATCTCGATCCCTTGTCCAATCCCGATGCCGTTGGGAAAACTGATAAGGAACATGAACTGCTCAATGCATAATCCCTGCCCACATGAGAGAGCCCCGGGGAAGAGACGTAAACTCCCAGCATTGCTATAAGAAATAAATTGCGGCTCCTTTTGTAGAATAACTTGTTGTTTTGTTGTGAGTTACACAAGGGAAAGTTTCCCCACTGATTCCTGCCTTTGCCAAAAGAAACACACAAGCACTATTTGATGGGGATATAGTAGCAACCTGTTTTTTATTAGAGTACAGAGCGACTGCTGGGCTTTTGTTTAGTGGAAGCCACAACAATAAGATCCATGTCCTGTCCATGTGTACTCACAAACCAACCCACATTCCCCTCATGAATTAGTGAGTGGGAGATTCGGGATCCCACCAGGCAAAACATACGCGGTATAATCTCCTGAGCTTTTCTGTAAGGCCTCTTGCCATGAGCAGATCGGCAGTGTCGCTCCATAAATACTGTAATAAAACAGGTTTTGTCGGAGAATGCGTCATAATATAATTTAACCCTTTGTATACACGGGTATATTCCTATTCTGTTTGTGTCCCTGAGGCAAGAGTCCTGCGCAGAACCAATTTATGAGACTCCGCGACCCTAAACGCAACCCGCGTCTTTACCCACTTTGATCCACTGTCCGAACCGCAACTGCCTTATCCGCAACCTGCCGGCCAACATTAAACAGGAAGTGATCTCGCTGCAAACTGGAAGTGACATCGTCAAAAGTGAACGGAGACAGAAAAAAAAGTGTTGTAAAATGTTAAAAGGAGTAAAATCTACACAATATAACATGATAGACATATAGATGCGACCCGCAGACCCGCACCTGAAAAACCTACCCTCATTCTACAGGGTACCCAATTTTTTGCAGGTAACCCGCTGTTGCCCGACCTGCTGCAGGATTCTACGCTGAGGATACAACAGACTAGGGATGCAGCAAATCCAGGATTTGGTCCTTCTGCCCGGCCAAACTGAATTCAAATCCTAATTTGCATATGCAAATTAAAGACGGGGAGGGAAATCGTGTGACTTTTTGTCACAAAACAAGGAAGGAAAAATATTTTCCCCTTTCCATCCCTAATTTGCATATAATTTACATATGCAAATTAGGATTCGGTTCGGTATTTGCCCGAATCTTTTGTGAAGGAATTGGGGGTTTGGGCAAATCCAAAATAGTGGATTCAGTGCATCCCTACGACAGACCAACAGATGAGATTTCAGTGATCATTTGTTTGTTCTGCTTCCTTGCAGTATTATTATTGGTCAGTCCAACTGTGCGGCCATGATGTGCCTTCTGCTCAGGGCTTCATCCACTAATTCTGCTGTCATTGGACTCTAAATACATTCAGTAATAAGATCAGTAGTAAATCCAGGAGCAGGAAGTGGGTACAATGAGTAAACCCAAATATTTTGCTACTTGAGTTAAGCTGGGATTTGTAGTTCCATGACAACTACATGGCACGTCCTCTCTCAAATTTAGTCTTTCCTGTTTTATACAAGAAGATTTGCTTTGACACAACAATATTAGCAGCTACAGAGCCTTGTGTTCCTCTACTCAATGTGTGGGTTGGATAATAATCGTACTCTATGGATAGCGTGAAGTGCATTTGAAATTGTCAGCTGCCTCTTTACAAACATGGTTGAGTTAATTATATTATAAAGAGAATATTTATATGTGTGTGTGTGCGATGCAGATAATTTAAATAATGACGTCCTTTAACCGCTGCTAATAAACTGCCTTTGTCCTGACCTCCAGATCAATTGTTTCCATACTTCTTGTTTTCTTTGGTCACATTCCTGGCGAAAAAATCCACTCATTCCCTTGTAGTGAATTCTCATATTTACCCTTTGTCAAATATACCCCATAATGTTCACATACACAACCGACGTCAGGGGTGTACGAAAAAAATATCAATATTCAGAGGTGAAACTAAAGAGGAAGCTCTGTTTTCAGATTTTTGCCTAAATTTTAGGATTTTCCACCCAAAAATTCAGCTTTTTTTCTGATTTTTGCCTGATTATTGCACAAAACCCAGCGCATATCAATATATCTTTGGCACTTCTGCCATTGACTTGCATACAACCTCGGCAGATCTGAGATGCCGGATTTTCAGATTCTGATTTATGCCCATCCTCTGGGTATGATAAATGTGAAAAATGTGTTTTTTTCCTTGCTAAAACCCCCCCATTTATTAAATAACCCCCAAAGTGTGTGTCTCATAGGTGGAGCTTTACATGGGGATAAAACAATGAAGGAGAACAAACAGTAGGGAATGAGTATGACAAGGCAGCTCCTCTTTACTCTGTGAGATTATTTCTGTGGGTTTACTCTGTAATGCTGCCAGTGCAAAGACTTGGATTAATGTGAAATAACATTGGCCTTAAATGCTTCTTTTCTACTTACTAGACCTTCCCAGGTACTGTACAAGTTTGGGATCCATTATCCAGAAAGCAAGCAATTACAGAAAGGCTGTCTCCATTTTATCCAAATAATCCAAATTTTTACAAATGGTTTTCTTTTTCTCTGTAATAATCAAACAGTACCTTGTACTTCATCCCAACTAATATATAATTTATCCTTATTGGTGTCAAAACAATCCTTCTTTGTTTATTTCATGATTTCATGTTTTTGTTGTTGACTTAAAGAACAGTAACACCAAAAAATTAAAGTGTTTTAAAGTAATAGGAAGTGTTGCCCTGCACTGGTAAAACTGCTGTGTTTGCTTCAGAAACACTACTACATTACATCATATGTTCATTACTTTAAAACAGTTTCATTTTTTGGTGATAATGTTCATTTAAAGGGGTTGTTCAGCCTTTGAGGTAACTTTTACTATGACGTAGAGAGTGATATTCTGAGACAATTTTCTATTGATTTTCATGTTTTATTATTTGTGGTTTTTGAGTTATTTAGCATTTTTTTCCAAATAAATTTTTGAGTTATTTAGCTTTTAATTCAGCAGCTCTCTAGTTTGCAATTCCAGCAATCTCGTTGCTAGGGTCCAAATGACCCTAGCAACCATACATTGATTTGAATAAAAGACTGTAATATGAATAGGAGAGGCCTGAATAGAAAGATGAGGAATACAAAGTAGCAATAACCATAGATGTGTAGCCTCACAGAGCATTTGTTTTTAGATGGGGTCAGTGACTCCATTCTGAAAGAGTCGGAAGATGAAGGCATATAATTAAAATACTATAGAAAATGAAGACCAATTGAAAAGTTGCTTAGAATTAGCCATTCCAAAACATAGTAAAAGTTTACTGAAAGGTGAGCAATCCCTTTCCCGTACGGAGATCCAAATAATGGAAGAACCCATTATCTGGAAAAGCATTCTGGATAATAGGTCCCATAACTGTATATGTTCCTTTCCTTGCTAGGTCCCATGCCCACTGCCCGAATTATGTTGGAAGGTTCTGGCAGCTCCTGTTTGGTGCTTGTGTAAAATCCCCCATGTGAGGTGAGATTTCAGTTGAAATGACAGGTACAGGTATAAGTGTATGTCCAGCTTTTACCTAATATTACTGCTTATGGCACTTCCTATAATATTAGCAAGTTATGCAGAACTAAAGCAGATACTGTATACTGATACAGCTGTAAATACACGTGTCCAGAAATACTAGTGTGTTCCTGTATTGACAATATACAAAGCTGACTGCGCCTCATAAATAGGTGACTAACAACAACAACTTGGATTATATCATATCTTTATGAGCCAGGGCATCTTTTGGTTTAACCAGAAATTAGATCTACTGAGCAATGGACAAGAAATAAGTTCCAGTACATAAAACACAATTACAGCAGATAAAGGGTTCACCGGTCTCCAAGCAAGAGCTCCCTGCTGCTGCTACTGAGAGAGATATTAAAGGGATGGGTCACCCATTACATTTTAGTATGTTATAGAATTACCAATTCTAAGCAACTTTTCAATTGGTCTCTATTTTTTCTTTTATATCATTTTTTTAATTATTTGCCTTTTTCTTTTTGACTCTTTGGGCTGCTCATGCTTGAGGTGGAGGTATCCAACCAAAGAAGAAAACAGCAGGCACTCACAGATCCCACAAACAGGCTTGTAAAAGAACTGAGAACTTTATTTAGGCTACAAAGTAGATGAATACATAGCCTTACGCGTTTCATGCCAGTGGGCACTTAATCATAGGCTGTACAATATAACTCCCCCAAGCAGAAAACAAGATCCACACAGGGTTTGCTGGGATGAGAATGGATGACATGAGCTGTACAGAGCCTTCACCTCATTCCAACTGAACCTTTGTGGGAAAGAACCAAAATAGTGACAGTGAGTCAGGTCTGATCCCCCAATATAATTGCCCAAGTTCACTAATGCTCTTGTGGCTGAATGGAAGCAAATCCCCCCCCCCCCACAATGTTCCAACATTTAGAGGAAATCTTTCAAACAAAGGGAGCACCACTTCCGTATTACTACCCCTCTATCCATGTTTTAGCATGTCCTATCTCCATCAAGTAGAAGGTTAGCACTATGGCTCATTTCTATCTTCCTGCCCTGGAAATACAGGTATGGGACCTGTTATCCAGAATGTCCGAAACCTGGGGTTTTCTGGATAATGGATCTTTCCATAATTTGGATCTTCATACCTTAAGTCTACTAGAAAATCATGTAAACGTTCATTAAACCCCACAGGTTGGTTTTGCTTCCACTAAGGATTAATTATATCTTAGTTTGGATTAGGAAAAGGCAATGTTTTATTATTACAGAGAAAAGGGAAATCATTTTCAGATTGTGGTTGTAGGGGACTCAATTATTAGGAAAGTGGATAGGGTAATTTGTCGTCCGGATCGCTACAACCGAACAGTTTGCTGTCTACCTGGTGCCAGGGTTCGGCATGTGGTTGATCGGATAGACAAATTATTGGGTGGGGCTGGGCACGACCCAGCTGTCTTAGTGCATATCGGTACTAATGACAAAATAAATGGTAGATGGAAGACCTTAAAGAATGATTTCAGGGATCTAGGCTCTAAGATCAAGGAAAGGTCTTCCAATGTAATCTTTTCTGAAATTTTGCCTGTGCCACGTGCAAGTTTAGGAAAACAGCGGGAGATTAGGGAGCTTAATGCGTGGCTCAAGTCTTGGTGCAGGAAGGAAGGGTTTGGGTTCCTAGAGCACTGGGCTGACTTTTCGTTGGGGTACAACCTATATAGCCGTGACGGTTTGCACCTCAATGGAAGGGGGTCCGCGGTGCTAGGGGAAAGAATGGCTAAGAGGTTGGAGGAGTGTTTAAACTAGGCAAGAGGGGGGTGGGTGAGATAAAGGATTATGGGGAAGCTAGTGTAGACGGGGTAGTGGGGTTAGTAAGGGGTCATGGGGGAGGAGTGAGGGGGGCATACAGTTTACCAGCTAAGGAGGTCCCTCTGTTACAAGGAAAACAGAATAATACTAACTTAACGTATAATTCTTCACTAAGTAATGCACATTTCAAAAGTAAAAGTAGTAACCTCCGCTGTATGCTGGCAAATGCACGGAGTTTGTCAGGTAAAATGGGAGACCTAGAATTAATTGCATGCTCTAAAAATTATGATATAATTGGTATCACTGAGACCTGGTGGGATGAAACATGTGACTGGATTGTGAATTTAAATGGTTACACCCTTTTTAGGAGGGACAGAGGGATTAAAAAGGGTGGAGGAGTGGGTTTGTATGTAAAGCCTGAATTAAAGCCATGCGCTAAAGAAATAAAAATAGCTGGCACTGGTGAGGGTGTAGAATCACTCTGGGTAGAGATTTCGACTGGGCAAAAGGTATCAAAAAGAATTATCATTGGTGTATGCTATAAACCACCTCGTATAAGTGTCGAGTATGAAGCCCAGCTACTCTTGCAGATACAAGCGGCTTCACAGCTGGGTCAAGTTGTTGCTATGGGTGACTTCAATTATCCAGACATTGACTGGGGTAATGGGGTTGCTAAGACAGAAAAAGCTAGTAGGTTTGTAAATATGCTGAATGACAACTTTTTATTCCAGCTCGTTCAAGAACCTACTAGGAATAACTCTCTTTTGGACCTTGTAATAACTAACAATACTGAACTCATCTCTAACATTTGTGTGGGTGAGCATTTAGGGAATAGTGATCATAACATGGTCTCCTTTGAGATTCTGTTGCAGAAGCAATTCTATAAGGGAGTAACTAAAACACTAAATTTCAGACGTGCAAACTTTGACAGTATAAGGGCATCTCTGCAACATATTAAGTGGGAAATGCTTTTCACAGGGTCAAACACAGAACAAAAATGGGAAGTCTTTAAAATGCTGCTTAATAAATATACTTGTCAGTATATTCCACTTGTAAGCAAGGAACGTCGTTGCAAAGCAAAACCTTTTTGGTTCAATAGAAGCGTTGGTGTTGAGGTGGGTAAGAAAAGACGTGCTTTTAAGGCTTTCAAGTTAGCTGGTACAGCCGAAACATTTATAAGGTACAAGGAGGCCAATAAATCATGCAAAGAAGCTATAAGGCAAGCTAAAATTGCTATAGAAAAGGATATTGCAGCAAGCAGTAAAAAAAATCCCAAATTATTTTTTAAATATGTCAATAGTAAAAAAATGAAGCAGGAAGGGGTGGGACCCTTACTATCAGAGGGGGATCAGCTGGTTGATGAAAACAAAATAAAAGCGCAGATTCTGAACTCGTATTTTTCATCTGTTTACACAAATGAAGAACCAGTAAGTGAAGGTTTCCTTCTTAACACTCCCAATTCTAGTAATACAACTAATGATGCATGGTTCACACAAGAAGAAATTCAAAAGAGACTTGAACAGGTTAAGATTAACAAAGGTCCAGGGCCAGATGGTATTCATCCCAGGGTAATTAGCGAGCTTAGCTCTGTGATTGCCAAACCTCTTTACTTAATTTTTCAGGATTCATTGAGATCTGGTATTGTGCCAAGAGACTGGCGAATTGCTAATGTGGTGCCTCTATTCAAAAAAGGATCCCGTTCTCAGCCTCAAAACTATAGGCCAGTTAGTCTGACGTCAGTATTAGGAAAGATTTTCGAAGGGTTAATAAAGGATAAGATACTGGACTTCATAGCAAATCATAATACTATGAGTTTGTGCCAGCATGGTTTTATGCGTAATAGATCTTGCCAGACTAACTTAATTTCTTTTTACGAGAATGTAAGTAGAGACCTCGATTCTGGGATGGCAGTGGATGTGATTTACTTAGACTTTGCTAAAGCATTTGATACAGTGCCACACAAAAGGTTACTGGTTAAATTAAGGAATGTTGGCCTGGAACATAGTATTTGTACCTGGATAGCGAACTGGCTAAAAGATAGACTACAAAGAGTGGTGGTAAATGGAACATTTTCTAATTGGACCAGTGTTGTTAGTGGAGTACCACAGGGCTCTGTACTAGGTCCCTTGCTTTTCAACTTGTTTATTAATGACCTGGAGGTGGGCATTGAAAGTACTGTTTCTATTTTTGCAGATGATACTAAATTGTGCAGAACTATAGGTTCCATGCAGGATGCTGCCACTTTGCAAAGTGATCTGTCTAAACTGGAAAACTGGGCAGCAAACTGGAAAATGAGGTTCAATGTTGATAAATGCAAGGTTATGCACTTTGGCAAAAATAATATAAATGCAAGTTATACACTAAATGGCAATGTGTTGGGAGTTTCCTTAAATGAAAAGGATCTAGGGGTCTTTGTAGATAACACGTTGTCTAATTCTGGGCAGTGTCATTCTGTGGCTACTAAAGCAAATAAAGTTCTGTCTTGCATAAAAAAGGGCATTAACTCAAGGGATGAAAACATAATTATGCCTCTTTATAGGTCCCTGGTAAGGCCTCATCTGGAGTATGCAGTTCAGTTTTGGACTCCAGTCCTTAAGAGGGATATAAATGAGCTGGAGAGAGTGCAGAGACGTGCAACTAAATTGGTTAGAGGGACGGAAGACTTAAATTATGAGGGTAGACTGTCAAGGTTGGGGTTGTTTTCTCTGGAAAAAAGGCGCTTGCGAGGGGACATGATTACACTTTACAAGTACATTAGAGGACATTATAGACAAATGGCAGGGGACCTTTTTACCCATAAAGTGGATCACCGTACCAGAGGCCACCCCTTTAGACTAGAAGAAAAGAACTTTCATTTGAAGCAACGTAGAGGGTTCTTCACAGTCAGGACAGTGAGGTTGTGGAATGCACTGCCGGGTGATGTTGTGATGCTGATTCAGTTAATGCCTTTAAGAATGGCTTGGATGATTTTTTGGACAGACATAATATTAAAGGCTATTGTGATACTAAACTCTATAGTTAATATAGGTATGGGTATATAGAATTTTAATTAAAAGTAGGGAGGGGTGTGTGTATGGATGCTGGGTTTTCATTTGGAGGGGTTGAACTTGATGGACTTTGTCTTTTTTCAACCCAATTTAACTATGTAACTATGTAACTATTTATAAAAATTTGGATAAAATGGAATCTATGCGAGACGGCCTTTCTGTAATGGGGAGCTTTCTGGGAACAACAGCTTTAGAGCAGAACATTTTCCCGTTGTACCCGTGTTTGTATAACATGGTCTGTAGCAGTCCTGCCATGCATGCAAACTCTCTATAATAACATGGGAAACTGCTGCTCATTGAAATGTTTCTGCTCACAGCAGTGTGATTGGTACTGAGTTTGCACATGCAGTTTATTGTTCTTGCTGGTTTATAAATAATCAACTGATTTCAACTTGTCTTCAGGGGAAACAGCTGCGTCTGCTGAACAAGCAAAAGGAATGACTTTCCTGGCACAGAGGGACAAGCCCTTAGTAAATAGGCTGGTATAGAAAGAAATAGATAGATAGATAGATAGATAGATAGATAGAGATAGATGGAAAAAAAATAGATAGATAGAAATAGATAGAAAGAAATAGATTAGAACCCCCTTGTTACGTTTTTCAGGGGACCAGATAAAATGGTGTACAATCCAGAAAAATAGGTGGGACCACAAAACAACAATGTAAAATGAGGGAAAACTTAAAATCAGGGGATGTAAAATAGGGCTTCTACTGTATATAGAAAGCTGCTACATGATGCACATTATTAAATTATTAAATTTTAATAATTTAAAAACTATAAAAAATAAAGGCCATCTGAAAAGTTGCTCAGCATTAGCCGTTTTCTAACATACTAACATACTAACAGTTAGTAGGGATAACAGATCCCATAACTGTATTTATATTGCAGGTAACCACTTCTATACTTACTGAAATGCTTTGGGGTAATTATGTAGCAGCTTTGCTGGAGGGATTTAGGAGCCATTTTTACAGGTAGATTTCCTGCAGGTTTAGGTCAGTTGGATGACACTTTTTCACCTTGTCACAATCTTAATTGGACTGAATTCAGAGCTTTGAGGAGGCCATTCTAGGACATTTACTTTTTTGTTGCTGTTCTTTGACCTTGTGTGTGGAATTATTATGCTTCTGAAGCATTACCTCTCCCCAAGCTTCAGTTTGTAGCAGACTGAAATATGTTTTTAACAGTATTCCCCTGTACTATGAATAGGATTGCCGGTACGACATCCGCCCAGGCCGGAGCCAGTATTACAAATTTATTGGCAATGTAGCTGCTGGTAAATCTGTAATGCCCTTTAATGTAGCCTTTGGCTCGCCCATCTAAGCTAGGATTGCCACCTTTTTTAAAAACATTTACCGGCCAGTGATGGGGTCGGTAACGGCGTGACCTAAGAAGGGGCGGGGCCATGGATGAATGGGCGGCTGTGACCTACAAAGGGGCGGAGCCGCGTGTGTTGCGGTGCAAAAGTGGTGGGGCCCCATCACTAGAGGGGCAGAAGACGAAAGAGAGGTAAGTTTCTGCGGGAGGGCCAAGGGCTTTTGTTATAGGTATTACAAATTACCGGCAGCTACATTGCCGGTAAATTTGTAATACCGGCCTCGGCCCTGGCAGGTATTTTACCGGCTAGGCCGGTAAAATACCGGCCGGGGCTTTGGTTATAGGTATTACAAATTACCGGCAGCTACATTGCCGGTAAATTTGTAATACCGGCCTCGGCCCTGGCAGGTATTTTACCGGCTAGGCCGGTAAAATACCGGCCGGGTGGCAACCGTAACCTAAGCCCCCAACCAGCCTAGAACTTACCGATCTTCACCTGCTGCGGCATAGCCACAACCCCTTTTGACATCATCCACCCCTTGTGACTTCATGATCCACCCCTACCTCTGGCCAGAATGGAACCATCCATTCATTTACTACACTGAGAAAGAGGGTGGGAGGCCCCCAAAAACATGTGTATCCTGAATCCATACTGCCTGCTCCAATGAAACACTGCACTAGCAAATCATGAATGCTGTTGATCCTGTAGCTTCCTCGTATAGGAATAAGAGGCCTCCTTCTGATTTAAAGCAGCCCCATAATTGTTACCATAATGCACTGCAGGTATTCGGTTTTCTCAGGTGAGGGCAGTAGTGGTGTGCGGGTAGAAAAAAAAGTCTACATGCACCCGATCCTAACCTGCCCACTCCCAAGCTGCACCCAATTCATTCAGAAAAGCCTCTTCTATTTATAGACCCACATCCGCCCCAGCTGATCTCTGACATCATGAAGGGGGCGGGGTGGGGAAAGCACGAGTATAAATAAAAGCTGCCAGAGACAGAAGGGGGCACAGTAAGTTTGCGGGCGGGGAAAGTTTTTACCAGACTTAAGGTATGGTGATCCAAATTACAGAAAGATCCTTTACCTGGAAAACCCCAGGTCCCGAGCATTCTGGATAACAGGTCCTATGCCTGTATGTTTTGTCTCTAACGCGTTTGGTTAACTTCATTTTCCCAGCTGTCTTTCAGAATCAAAAACTGAATAATGGGCCAAATTCAATTCAGTGAGGAAAAGGTTTATCACATGAAAATCTATTGAAGTCAATGGGAAAAAACAGAACTGGATTAGGTGAAAAGTTTTTTCTCCTAGAATTGAATCTTGTCCATGAGTTTTCACGTGATAAACCAAGAGATAACTTTTTTTTCTCTGTATTGAATCTGGCCCAATGTCTCATACTTTACATCCATCCTCTCTCCTTCTCTTTCTCTAGGTCACATCTATACTGTATGTTGCAGGTGATAGGGCAGATGAACGGGCAGATAGTTAAAAAAGCACTGCCACCATCAGAAATATTTGTTTTTAATGAACTTACCAAATTTATATTCAGACTATCTATTCCCTGATCTTTCCATTCAGACCCTGCAGGTCAAATACAATCACATCTCATAAAGGTCAGAGGAAAACACTCCTGATCTTAAACTGCAGTTTGAACATTCCCTTAATCACTGTGGCTGTTGTTTGTATTATTAATAATAATAATAATAATATGATTTTGTTTTTTTAAGGGTTGGTTCACCCTTAAAGGACCAGTAACATCAATATTTTTGTATATAACGAGCGACGCACGATGGATTGTCGCCCTGTCGCCTTTTCTGAAGAGGAGCGCAAGCAGAGTTTCGGTAAGTTATTTATTAATAAAGACTTTTCAATTTTAAAGTTAAATGTGTCCTGGTGTTTTTTTCCGTTATATACAAACAAATTTTTTTAACATTTTTTTTTATGTTACTGGTCCTTTAAGTTAACTTTTAGTATGTTATAGAATAGCCATTTCTAAGCAACTTTGCAATAGGTCCTGTTTATATTTTGTGAGTGCTTTGCCTTTTTCTTCTGACTCTTTCCAGCTTTTTCTGGGTCTAAAACAGAATTTGCTCTGTAAGGTGGCAAATGTATTGCTATTGCTACTTTCTATTACCCATCTTTCTATTCAGGCCCTCTCATATTCATAATCTTATTTAAATCAGTACATTGTTGCTAGGGTAATTGAACCCTAGCAATATAATTGCTGTTTTGCAGTCCCACCTATATCTATGCATAATACATTTCCCTGATTTTACATTTCCCTGATTTTACACCATTTTTTTCTGGTCCCCTAAAAAACATAAAATGGGGATTCTACTGTAACTCAAAAACACTAATAAAAAAATTAAACCAAATGCAAATTGTCTCAGAATATCACTCTCTACATCTTACTAGAACTGAATTTAAAGGTGAACAACCCCTTTATAACTGAACAGAAATACCTTCATTCCTAGTAAATAATTCCATGATATGGCTACTCTTCCATACAAAAAGAAGACCTTTTATCATCCAATCTCAAGGGTTTCTGCTGCCAGGCTCTATCCTAGGGATAAAGAGTTCACATATGAATTCTCAGGATTCACTGAAAGGCACAAAAAAACGGAAAGTCACAATTTCCTTTTTACTAATAACTTTATTTTAAATATGAACACAAGAACTTCTATAATGAAAAAATACAAAACAAAAGCCACACGTCTCTTCTGAAGCAACATTGTGTGGTAACTGGAATACTGTTAAGCACATTGGCTAGAAATAACAGTACGACTATGTACAATTCTTTATATTTAACAAAAAGAAAAGAAAATCTACATCCATGTTCAGGATACAGTGGAAACAACCTGCTAGGAAATGTGACAGAATTGGGAGTTTTCTCTGCAACCTTGATTTAAACACACGGAATATGTGGACAACACAACAGGCAAGGTTAATACTTAGCTTCTCTCAAGGTGCGAGGAGGTCACTGGAAAGTGGACTCCTTGATTTGCTATGATAGGGTTTTTAGGGATTCAATTAGAAAGACTAGAAATACTGCCCTGGACATTCAGCAGAGAGGGGTGTAAAATAGCTTCTATCCTTCTTTTATCTGCCGACGTGTCCTAAGACTGGAGATATGTGCAGGACGGGATGTCTTTACGCAGTGCTCGAGATACTTTAGAAACTAGCGTAAGCAAAAGTAGGTAGACAGAAAAAAAATATATATATATTATTTGCTACTTACGACTCCACACGTATAAAAATATAAATAGAAAAAAAATTAAATATTAATATTTCATTTCCTGCCTACAATCATACACTGCAAAGTACAGTCATTCGTTCGGCCCGACTTTGGGCCAAGTATTCAGGGGCTTTTTCTTATTCAATTCTGTTTTTCTTATTAAACATGAATTGTGTGCAAGTGCTGTGGGAGGGACGATATCTGTTTACAGATGGTACACACTGTTACAGATCTTATTCCTATTTAACTTTGTCCTTGTTTATTTTTTTTTAAAATAATGGTTTGAACCCTTTCTTGAGGATGTTGGCGTTCACTGCTGCTACTGAGCAGCTCTGAGCACCAACACCCCTAAAAGCAAAAGCTTTCCCTTATTAACATTTTCCAGTGTTGGCAAATAGGAATTTAGATGAAATAGAATTTAGAACAAATGACAGGGATTCCATCCGGACTCCCACTTTCCATCGTTAAAGAATCTGCCCCAAACGAAGGAATGCTGAATTGCAGCAGGGAGAATTCCTGCATCAATAGCTAGAAAGCTAGGTACTATATATACTGGAAGGGCATAAAAGTGTAATGTAATCTGTACATTGGTAATGCCCAACGGGGGGGGGGGGGGGGGCAGAGACACGGTAACAAAATTTGATATTAGGCCTGACACTGTAGTGCCGTTATTCTTCAATGAAGACACTTGAAGTGCACGTGTGAGAAAAGATATGAATTGCAAGTAGTAAAATCTACAGGACAGCTCTAAATATAAAAATATAATCCCAGCGCTTGCGTGGGATTCTACCATTTTGATTAGCAGGCGAACAAAGTATTGCTTGTGCTATTTATCAAAATGTCCAATATCTTGAAAATAGAAGGAGGGCGGAAAATGCTGGACATAGTCAGCAGAAATGCATTTCCCACATGAGAAACTAAACATCAACTCTGATTTCCCATACTAAGGGCAACCATTAAATATGGCTTCATAAAAAAAAAAAAAAAAGATACAAGCAAGGATGGTAGGGAGAAAGAGAAGCCTTTCTATGACGCACTCAACACACTTGTGAATTCAAAATAGTATTTTGTTTATTTTTAAAGCTAATAGTCTAACCACGTGGTCCCCAACCAGTAGCTCGCAAGCAACATGTTGCTCACCAATGCCTTGGATGTTGCTCCCAGTGGCCTAAAGCAAGTGCTTATTTTTGAATTCCAGGCTTAGACGCAAGTTTTGGTTGCATAAAAACCAGGTGCACTGCCAAACAGAGACTCCTGTAGGCTACTAGTCCATATAGGGGCTACCAAATAGCCAATAACATTCCTTACTTGACATCCCCATGGACTTTTCCATGCTTGTGTGGCTCTCCAACTCGTTTGTGGCTCACGAGTAAAAAAGGTCGGGGACCCCTGGTCTAACCACTGGGATTGGATATGCAATATCGATATAGCCACAACAAGGCTATGCTGAAAAAGTAAAAAAATTGAAAGAATATACATTGTCATAGCGATATACAGCTTTGCTGGTTCTTATTAGAGACCAGTGACAGGACCTTCCACCTGGAACTTATTCCAAAATAGTCAATGTCAAAAAAGCTTTGTGCCACTAGTAAGCTTCTGTGTGAAGCTGTAAGTGTGATATTTCCAATGTAGTTTACATTCCATGTTACCTGAGTTTTAGACTTTATCTGAAGTACCTGAAAGCTAGGCCTTAGGACAGGATCTGTGCAACTCATGAGGCCCATGAGTTTTTGCACTCTTTTCAGTGCGAGAGGGTTCGGGAATGCAATGCATAGCAGATGTTCTCTCCACTCAAACCGATTCAATGTCAAAGAGCTGGACCAACTGTAAAAAGAACCCTGAAGCACAGTATTCCTCATAGGACACAACACAGCAAGGTCATACACTGCAGAGACAGGCATTTGATTGGTATAGGTGGAGCTAAGGAATATTTCTAAAGACAGAAGAATGCAGATTATACCTGTTCAGATGTACTGTGTAATGCATAGTCCACAAAGAGATCATTTCTTTATAACAGTGGGAATCCTGTACTAATTGTTGCTAGTCAAGAGAAAACATAAGTTCAGCCCCAGTCCAAGATTACATGGCAAATATGATAATTCACGCTAAGCATTACATTATTGTTGTTTTTTTGTTTTTTTTATTATTATTTAACTGATCAGAAAGCTTTACCAATCAACATGCAGAAGTTGGTGATCTGGATTCAAGTCAACTTGTAGCAACAGAGTCCAGCTCTGCTGGTGGTTACATGAAAACATGGTTCTGAGTAGGTGAGGGTGCCGACAACTGATCATCAGTCAGTAGTTCCAGCCCAAGCTGTTGATCTTGGGGTGATGAATGGTCATTGTCTCCATCGTTATCAGCTGCACTTGGGGCACCATCAGACAGAGATGAAGAGGAGACCTGAGATGAAAGGTGCTCAACTGTCATGGGGCTCACTGCAGAACTTGGGGGAGGATTTGGGGAGTTCTTGAGAGTTAGATCTGAAGCAGGC
This sequence comes from Xenopus laevis, assembly GCF_017654675.1. NCBI lineage: Eukaryota > Metazoa > Chordata > Amphibia > Anura > Pipidae > Xenopus > Xenopus laevis. Next base: position 34,537,653 of record NC_054381.1, on the reverse strand, counting down.
AGTAAAGGCCCCAACAGTTTTACTGGGCAGAAGGCTGATCCAGTGGGGATGAAATTAACCTTGTTTTTGTCAGGGCATGAAAAGAGAGCGGTAGAGACTGGTGGGCGAGTCCTGGGGAGAATAAGGAAAAAAAACAAAATGTTAAAATATCTACCAATAAACACAATGTGAGCAATTGACCGAGAAACATGCTGTAATGAAATGTCTCCAAAATGAGGCAATGTCAGTGAGCTGATGGCCAAACATCTTCCATATGTGCACAGACATTACTGCTCAGAGTAGCCCAAATTATAATAAATGACTTCTCAGTTATCCTTCTCTCCAATCTGTTTAATGGTTATCTGCTTCAAACCAACATCATCTACTGACAAATATCTTACAAAATCTACTCTAAGTCTTTCATCAATGTAAAACTTTTCACATAAATATAGAATTCATGATGTGACTGAAACATTTGGTTTATACCAATAAATAAGGCATCTATATAAAGACTACTCTGCACTCAGGTAATACAATACAGTGAATTAAAATGTAACCATACAAAAAGAAGTCTATTCACCCGTAAAGAAGCCTGAATCAGTCAGATCATTTAATGGCTCCAATACAAATAAGAACCAATCAGAACGTTCCTGATTAGCTGCGTTGATAACTGCAATGGTGCTGTGTAAGAATGTGAAAGTTTCAGGCTTACTAACATAGATGCTAAATTACACTATTGCGGTATAGCTGGGCATAGACGCAAAGATAAAGTACGAAACAAAGGTTCGTACGCGTTTCAGACCTTGTGTGGAGTCAGAATAATCATTCAGTACCATGGTGATCAGTTGTTTAGTCGATCGAACAGGTTAGAAGATTTCTGCTAATGATAAGATCTCTGCATGTATTGTCTATCTGACAATTTCAATGGGTGAATGTCACTACTATTTGTCGGATTTAACTTTTGTACGACTGCTGTCTGTCAATTAATGGGCAGAACATTATCTGATTTGTTCTTTTAACTACTTTATTTAATAATTAGTTGTAGGTTGTTACATTGAAACAAACAATCTTTTGTTGTACAAAAAATAAAATCAGCATGCCTATGGCCAGCTTTACATAATAATCTAGCAGATCTTTGCATTCTGTTCTTAAAAGGGAACTCCAGCTTCCAAACCAAATTTTGATAAAGAGGCCCACATAACACAGAAACCCCTAATATACCCATCACAGTTACCTGTTTCTTCTAAAAGTATGAATAAATGACATTTTCCATGCTGAAATCCAGCTGTTTAACAGTTTTTCTCTTTCTGCATCATTTGAAATCCTGGCAGGGAAGGAGGGACTAAACACTGATGTTACAAATTGTAACAACTTCTCCACAGCTTACAGACAGCATGCAGGAACTACATAACCCACAATGCATTGCACTTCCTTATTGAAATCACGTGTGCAGGGAATTGTGGGGTTTGGAGGATGCAGGCTGAGGACAGATGGCTGCTGATACAAAGTAACAGTCAGCCAGCTCAGCAAAGTAGTCAGATAGATCAGCAGGAGAGCAGGGGGCTAGGCTTAGGGAACTGTCAGAAACCATTAAAGGGGACCCGTCACCCAAAAAAATTATTCCAAATCCTATTTTATCATATAAGTCAAGCAAAATGAACTTTACACTGTATAAATTATTTGAATCTTGTTTCTGTCAGTCTGGGAACTCATGATTATAGTAAGCAGGCAGGAGCCATTTTGTTGACACTGTTCTTAAGGCAAGCCTTGCATCATCTCAGAATCTTGTTTGTGCACCAGAATGGGGCTACACAATTAAATGGTTGAGAACAGGGGAATGTGGGGAGAGCAGTGACATCTAGGAAGTGCTGAATGGAAAGTGAAAGTAATTGCTTGCCCCGCCTCTATGCCTAAAGCATAGAGGAGGGGCAGACAATAGTTGATTTACAGATGATTTTTAAATAGTTTACAACAGCTATGAATGCTTGAATAAGAAAAAAATTAGGATTTCATGTTTCATTTGAAAAGGACTTTTATTATACAGATTTTTATGTCTGGGTGACAGGTCCACTTTAAAAATCATGAAAAGTCTGCATATTTTTTCATTGATGTATATTGCAAAGTTGCTTGAAATTAGGTTTACTTTTCAAAAAGCTTAAGTTATGTTTGTGTGGAGTTCCCCTTTAATGTTTAGTAGACGATATAAAAATAATTGTTATATGTTAATGTTTTCCATAGAATTGCTAAGCCACCAGGAATGCGGCTCTAAATTCCATGTTGCTGTAGCCAACCTTTCTCCCCACCCCCTTTAATGGTGTCCCTATACCATTAAAAAAATATGTGGTGTCTTAGCCGTCTCTCGTCTATGAAAGTGAAAGCAGGCGGAGATTGGCCTGTAGAAATAATGCAGCCAGTAAGTAGGACCAGCTAAAGGGTTTGTCCATAAGGTAGGTGGGTATGGCAGCTATGTCATATTTCATTTTAATTATCACACCCATTTACTAAAGTTCCTTCTATGAAATGACAGTACAGAGCCTAGATATGTAAACAAAGACTTCTGTTGCTTTGGGTTACAAAGCGTTGTTATAGGGGTTGTTCACCTTTGAGATTACTTTTAGTATGATGTAGAGAGTGATATTCTGAGAATTTGCACTTAGTTTTCATAATGTTTTTGAGTTATTTAGCTTTTTATTCAGCAGCTCTTCAACTTGCATTTTAAGCAATTTGGTAGCTAGGGTGCAAGTTACCTGAGCAACCATGGATTGATGTGAATAAGAGACTGGAATATGAACAGAAGAGGTCTGAATAGAAAGAGGAGTAATAAAAATTAGCAATAACTACATTTATAGCCTTAGAGAGCATTTGCTTTTTAGAAGGGGTCAGCGACGCCCAATTCAAAGCTGCAAAGAGTCAGAAGAAAAAAGGCAACTATAAAACTATAAATAATAAAAAAAACAATTGCTTAGAATTTGCCATTCTATAACATACTAAAAGTTACCTTAAAGGTGAACTACCCCTTGAAAGTTGGATGTTAAGCAAACAGGATGTGTGGCAGTTACTGATGCGTAAGAGCTGCTTTTCCTCTCTTCCAATGATCAGCTGGACGTGTCAATGCTCAGCGTTTAATTGCAAGGCTGAACACAGATCATATATAGATATATGTATATACGCTCCTGCATAGCAGCCAACAGCTGACAAAAAGGCATTACTTACGACAGTTCCTCAAAGACCTTCACTCGCTCACATCCCTCTGGGGGCTCTCGTTTGAACATGTAGCTGTTGTTTGGTTTGGGAGATGAGGCATACTTGGGTAGCGGTGAGCTACTCCCGCTGTCTGAAAATTTAAAGGAGCCGTATTACTAGCGGTCGAGAGCCATGAATTTGGTTTCCAGATATGCACACGCGTGTAGAAATAAAAATTGAAGAAAGAGGAATGTGAAGCATCTCATAGCAGAAGTGACAGCAAGCAAAGGGCACACTGTGAGTACAGTATGAAGGACATCACAAGCACTGTGCACATCTTTAAACACCGCACACCTTTTGCCATATTTTTCATTAGCTCAAAGTAAATGGACATTTTTCTTTTTTTTTTTCTTTTTTTTGCTGCAAAACTTTGCAGATGTTTTATGTTGTTAATCAGATAACACTTAACAAAGGTTTGTACCCTTCCAACTCCAGTCTGACATTGGGAAGCCATACTGCATGCGCTTAGGCTGTTTATTAGAGAGGTACAGGCTTCACTGGCTGTTGGCGAGAAACAGAAACTGGTGGAATGCTATTGCTAACCAGTAAAGACTCTCATCCAATCACACAATCTGTTTTCATAGAAACAAGCATTGTCCAACAAAAACAAGAGAACAAACACTAATGGATTTAGTAGAACTTGGTGCATGAAGTCCAAGAAAATAAGTGGCACAAGTACCATGTATGGGACCCATTATCCATAATGCTCGGGATCTGGGGTTTTACTGATCATGGATCTTTGGATCACCTTAAGTCTACTAGAACATCATTTAAAGGAGAAGGAAAGCTACTAAAACAATAGTGCAAGCTATAACACCATATTTATTCGACAGAATGCTTTACCATACCTGAGCTCTAAAAGCTCTCTCTGTTTGTTTAGGATAGCAGCTGCCATATTAGCTTGGTGTGACATCACTTCCTGCTTGAATTTTTCCCTGCTCACTCATAGCTCTGAGCTCAGATTACAGCAGGGAGGGGAGGAGGGAAAGAGGAGCAAACTGAGCATGCTCAAGCCCTAGCCCTGGAGGTTTAAGCTGAAAACAGGAAGTCTGCTACAGAACCCCATGGGTACACAATAGAAGGAAAGAAAAAGCTGTGTTTCTTTTGACAGAGGACTCAAAGCAGCATTACTTTAAGGGTTTACTGGTGTATTCATATAAACCTTTCTGATAAAGCTTACTTAATTTTAGCTTTTCTTCTCCTTTAAGCATTAATTAAACACAATAGGCTGGTTTTGCTTCCAATAAGGATTAATTGATCAAGTACAAGGTACTATTTTAATATTATTTTTCATTACATTATTTTTCATTACATAACAAAACATACAATATAACGAAACAACAGGTAATGGGGAGAGAAACAGTTACATTATACTATTTGGCGCATATGCCAATATGTTTATATGCCTTCTACTTCTACTGGGTTTCCGAATAAGGGATTCCATGTGTGTACTTGGATATAGATGTGCTTTAGGAGCTAATGGCTAAGGTGATGCCCTGGATGCAAACTATACAAAATAGAAATGTGCAGGCAGCTAGGTCTATTAAAGTTCAGATTTAATTCCTGATTTCCATTGCGTTCTTTCCCTTCCTTCTAATTGCCACTGACAGTTCATGGTATAACTATAAATACAAATAACCTGTATAATCCATTCTTTATGCTAAATGATGTTGCTAATAGTCAGTGAAACACACATATGATTAGAAATCCTATACCCTACATATAACAATAAGAAATGTCTTGTTTTAAGAAGTAAAGCCTGCGGCACAAATAGACCTTCTGGTATGTTGATATTTTAAAGCAGCGGGTCAATTAATACCCATTGCCATTAAACAATATCTGAACAAAGCTGGAGATAAATACCTGCAAACAGTATATGAGCAACTGAACACAATATATTTGCTTTTGGTCAAATAATAATGAGGCAATCCTATTAAATGACACACAATGTGATGTATGAGGGTTTAATAGTATCATTACATATGGAGCAGTAGCATTCTAGTCTTAGGTCTCATTTCAGTCTTGTAGATTAATTTAAAATATTTGCCTCAACTATTCATTGTAAGTGGCTACTTGTCTAGGGGTGGTGCAACAGGGGATCAATCAGAATCAGTTTTTATATAACCACCCAAAAACATAATTAATCATAAAATGTTAGCAGGCTTTATATAAGCAGCTGCATGCATGGTGTGTAGGGATGTTAAGTCAGCAGTATCCTTTTTCTAGTGTTGATCTCCTTGATAAGAGAATTCCACCTATCATACCTATGATTGCATCTTCCCTACACTGTGCTTTGCTATACTATAATGTAATAGGAAAATGCAGGAATACACACTGTCGGACTGGCCCACAGGGATACCAGGAAAATTCCCGATGGGCCCAGGTGTCAGGGGGCCCTCCTGCTTCAAAACATTTGGCTTATTTCATGGCCATTCCTTATTTGTATGAGAACAAAGAGACTAAATAGATGGAATATTAGATTATAGTATGTAAAGAAAAGAGACTAGCAGAACAGAGGTTGTGTGAGGAGAGGAAGAATAATAGTACTGAGAGTGGGCCCCTGGTCTAAGGTCTTTTGGTGGGCCCCTGGTGTCCCAGTCCGACACTGGGAATACAGAATTTCTCACAGATATACTGCATCATTGTCAAACCTGTGTCTTTCCAGCTTACACTGCACAACTCAGCTAACTATTGGAGTTCCACTTGCTATGGTCATGCCAAAGCCGAAACATTCAGGGTTCTAAAATGAACTGCACAACTCACAGAACTGCCTGACTTTGGATGATGAAAATTAGACTGACCAAAAAACGACTAAGCAACTTGTATATACTGAGCTACATTACTTACAGTCTGCATGTCCAAAAATGCTTTTATACATCCGCTGATGTTTTGGGCCCTCATAATAATTCAAAAAATAATTATTTCCACTACTATTCCAGCCCATAACATATGTACTTAATCCTTTCTCTGTGTGTGTCTAATCTCTGTAAGCAAAAGCCAAGCTGCCATAAGACAGGTGGATAAAAGAACTGGGGCAAGTGCTTTTTGTGGTGCATCTTAAAGGGGTGGTTCACCTTTAAGTTCATTTTTAGTATGTTACAGACCGGCTAATTCTAGGCAACTTTTCAATTTGGTTTTCATTTTTTCTTTCATATAGTTTTTAAATTATTTGCCTTCTTTGTCTGACTCTTTCCAGCTTCCAAACGAGGGTCAATGACCCAATGTAAAAATAAATGCTCTGTAAGGCTACAAACTTTGTGCTATTGCTACTTTTTATTACTCATCCTTCTATGGAGGCCCTCTCCTATTTATATTCCAGTCTCTTATTCAAATCAATAATTCAGACCAGATTACGGATATTGCAAACTGGAGAGCTGCTGAATAAAAAAACGAAATAACTAAAAAACCACAAATAATGAGACACAATCATTTTTGGAAACCAATAGGACAGCCAATGATGGACTCTTGCAATGCAGCAAGAAGAATCATGTTACTAGAGAGGCCATGCATTATATGAAGTGAACTAAAAATGCTTGTACTTGGAGCAGTTTATTTTGCACTCGCCACATGTAGTGGTGCAGGGAGGACGGAAAAGGCAAAGGTCAGATAGTGACCGTGGAAAAAATCAGATAAATCAGGCAATCAAGATGGAGAGTGGGAGGATAGAAGTACGGTATGTGGAAAAAATAAAATAAAATGACAATAATTACATAAATCCATAAAAGAAGAAGAGCAGAGGACAATAAAAGAATGAACAGAAGAGAAGACCGAATTAAGCAAACAATAAAACTCGGTTTCCCCTGAGTTCCAAATAAATATACAATTTCCACAATCAAAGAAGGATGGCACTCCGGAAAAAAGCAGGTTTATTGCTTTGCGGATAACAAACGCCTTACGCGTTTCGGGAGTAAATCCCTTAATCATAGGCAGAACACCTGGATCTTTACAAGAGAGCGGCTAAGGGAGTGTGAGTGTTTGAGTGGCGCCCTTGTCTTTTTGTTTCCAAATAAATATACAACCTGGGCTGCTGTTCCTACCAAAATCCATGCAGGTATAGTAAGGGCCATTCATATTTATCTAATGACTGAATAAATATTGGAGTCGATGCTGTGGGTGAGATTTTATAAAAGCAGGTATGGCAGGAAAATGGTTGTGGATGTGGTCTTGTGACAGAAACCTCCCATGGGTGAAGCTGAGACAAAATATGGCGCCACCTTCTCTAAGGTAGGACTTTTTGGGAGCAGGGAGAATTGTAACAGCTGTGATAGCTGCCAAAATATGCAATTATCTAAATAATTCGTTCCATTCATTTCAGTTCTTATTTATTAAAACAAATATTTTTGTATGAAAACAAAACAAGTAAAACCCATACACTGGATCTGCAAAATGCAGGGAAAACATTAGATTGGTCTGCAGCAGCAATGGTGGTTTTATTTAAGGAATTTATTTGAAGTAAACTACATATCCACACATAAATCATACATCTATACACACAACAAAGTATCTACAAAATAGAACAGAATAAATAGTTATTGACCCACATTTACGGAGTGTCACTCAGGTTTTTTTACAAGTATAAATAATCTTCATACCTAAAAATAAAATCCTGCTTCACGTGCAGCATTTTTTTTACCTTTTATATAAAAAAAGCTTTTCCAAGCAATTTATGGAAGATGTTTGTAAGACAACGGGATGGTAGGAGTAATGGAGGAATGAAATTTCCAAAAAGAAAGTCCACGTGATTTGGCATATATTCTAAGACAAATTCAGCCAGGGTTATAGTTCAACTGCTCAAAAGCCTCCATCTTTCATTCATAGAGCTGTTTTGGGCAAAAGCTGAAAGGCATGGGGGAAGTCTAGACAGGTCGTTATTGTTGTTTTTGAATCTGCTGCTTGTGATGCTCAGTTCTATCATTATAGCCATGATACCAGAATTTCCAAACAAATGTAGCAAGTGGTCCTATAAAACCTTACCCTTGTCTCGGTCAAAGAGCAGATCATCCGCTGAGCATGGACTTCCTTCCTGTGACTCGTGAGGGCAAGATGGAGAAGCACAAGGAGAATGATTGCTGCTGCAACTGCTGCTTCGCTCATGAACTGAGGGAGTCTGTGTGTCAATGCTGCGGGTGCTGCTACTCCGACAGGTGGAAGGTACTGGTGCTCTTCTCCCATCTGGAACTTCTACAGGCTAAAACGAAACATAAATAATAAATAATGTGTTCGCCATGCTTTCTCTATACATTGTGTACTTGGCCACAACAATACCTGGTTTAAATGTACAGAACTTTACGCACTTTTTGGAGCTGAGGCACACTACGTATTTTCTGAAGTGAATGGGTTGAGTGAGCAATGTTGGACTGTCCTGGCTGGAACCAGTATGTTTCCTAATGGGGCCTGACCTTAACAGGCTTTTTGTCCTTTATGGAGCAAATAGAATAAACTAATTTCTACCTTCAGCTTGTGTTTTATTTATTTCCATCAATGAGAACCATAGGAAAGAGTTAGTTAGGAGTCTGTTTTGGGGTCAGGGAAATGAAGGAGGCAATTTTTTTACTATGATTAAAGATAAATAAGTTAGGGACCACCATGTGGGGTTTTACCTTGACGTGGTATGGTGGCTTATCAATATTATGATCATAACTTTGTAACAAAAAAAACCCGGTTTCAAAATTACATGCACTTGCATATTTACTTGAATCATTTAGACAGGGCTTTAAACTTTTTGAAATTGGCCTCAGGTGTGCACCCACAATCCCCCTTAGGCAATATGTATTGCCACAGATAAGCAGGGGAATCCAGGAAGGCTGTTAATTAGCATGGCAGGTAGAAAGTTAAAATGGAATCTGTCTGTGCTCTGTCTATCCTCTATAGTCTGTCTCCACTGTATTGCTCCATGTTCTTAAACAGCTTTTACTGGCAATTATGCAACAAACAGAACACACAGGAGAAATTCAAATTTTTGAATTTTTTTTACGGTCAAAAGCAGTTTTTTAAAAAAAATTCTAATTTGATTTTCGAGATTTATCATACTCTGGCCTTTAAGAATTGGAATTTGACTTTTCATCTCCTAAAACCTGGTGAATTACTGTTTAAGTCAATGGGAGAGGTGCAGGGATCAATTTGGAGATGTTTGCAGCCTTCCCGACATTCGAGTTTATTTTGGAGGAAAAAACTGGAATTGAGTTTGATCGAAGTCGAAATCAAACTCGATTCGATTTTTCTGGTCGTTCCAATTGGTTTCGAGTTTTAAAAATTCGATTCTAATAATACATTTCGGCCAATCGAATTTGAATTAATTCGAATTTAAGGGAGTTTAAAAAAACTCACATGAATTCAAAACTCCCAAGTCTGCAGGTAAATTTGGGAAAAGTAAAAGAATTGTGAAAGAGACTGCTACTGGTACTGGGGAGAAACACCCAGTACTTATCAATGGTATGAATTCAGCATGAAAGAATACCCAGTATAGTAGCTTATCTAAGGACAGCACAAGGAAGAGAATTCATGCTGTTTGCCTGCATGTTCTGAATACACTAACAGAGCAACATGCTTCAAACTAGCAAAAACAAATAGGCAAACATGTCCTATTGGGGAAACGTCAACAATGACTGCTGGTTTATATGGATAAAAACAATGGCTATACACAGGAGCATAGTCTGCCCTAGTGTTACCTCTTTTCAATTGCACATGGTGCAACACTAATTTTCAGGGGCACTTCTCTAGGACCTACCTATTAGTAGCTCTTTTAAGGTAATGAAGTAGCCCTATATATTTACTCTTGGGGTGGGTGTGTATAATATAGTATCACTCCCAATCCTACCTTCACACTTTCCTCTTTCTCGCTTGTTTCCTTAATAAAGACTTTTTCAAGTTCTGGACTTATCCCTTCAACATTACACGGAGCTCTAGACCCCACCGATTTTGGCACCGAGATATTTGTTGTGGGCACAGGAATAGATCTGGATGCCGAACCCTGAAACAGATATAAGTGAAATAACTGCAGAAAAACAAAGACAGGTCTGTGATATTTGTTAGAACACTGTGATGGGCAACATACTCACATTCAATTCTGTTCATAATATACATTTTTATAGAAGCCTACTTGCAGTTGGTCTCTAATTTTTAGTTTGTGAAGTATTTGGCTTTCAGATCTGTATTCCAGACGGAAATCTATAATCATATTTTGTGCTTATGTTACTGACCCTAGAAAACAGATGGCAGATTAAAATAAATATTCAAATTTGGCCTCAGGATCAGTTACTTCCCTTTTTTCTTTAGATCATTTCCTACTCATTCTTCAATTCAAACTCAGGCATGATGCTTTCCTTTTATTTTACTGTTGCTTTTTAGTTGGCAACTTTCTGTATTGCCTGTTAATATGCACTTACTGTTACTGATCACCATTTTTTTATGCTCCTCTGACACAGACTTTTTAAGTTACTTCTGCTCTTTTATTGATGAAAATTTTAGTTCTTTAGCCTGTGCCTTTTTAACTTCCAGCACTTTATAGCAGCATCTGAGGGCATGTACAGGCACAGGCTGATCAACCCACATGCAATAGGCCACTTATGTCAGTTTTTAAAAGGATCTCAACAAGGGACATTAAAAAGGTTCTACTGTATATATAGTCATTTTTGCAGAGAAATGTCAAAATTCAAATAAAAAAAAGACCAACCGAAATGTATTTCAAAAAATCTTTTTTTCCGGGTAAATAAGCCATTTTAGTTTGAATTCAAATCATACTAATGGAAGTAACATCGTATTCTAACAAATTTGATTCGAAGTTTTTTAAAAAAAAAAAAAAAAAGTCCACTAATTGACCGCAAGTAGGTTGTAGCAGGTCCCCCTGCTAAAACAGCAATTCGGCAGGTTTTAGATGGTCAAAGTTGAATTTTTAAAAACACAGTACATGATAAATTTCGATATTTGGATTTTCCAATTTTTTTCAAATTCAAATCAAATTTGGACTATTCCCTAGTCCCTAGTCATATTGATTGTTTTTTTTTGCTGCTTTCGTAAGTAATTGGTACTTAAGTTCCTAAACCTGACTGTTTTGCCAGCTCAACTGTCACTTCTCAGCCTGTCAGTTAATGTTTTTAATGCTAACGGACTCCTGCTGCACAAATATGGCAGCCCCCTCATAGGGGAACATGGGGGTAAGAAAGGTAATGTAAAAGCATTAGGGAAATACTTTTATGGCAAAAGTATAAGTAGCATTAAATGATGTAAAAAAAAAAAAAAAAGGTTTAAAAAAAAGTTCGGTATCTCTTTAATGGTTAAAAGCACATATCTTTTGTCACTATGTCTGTCTGTCTATTTTTCTACAGCATCTTTGGAGTATTAGCAACTATTGTATCAATTCTAACAGCTGCCTGTAATGAAACTGGGATTCTGCTCAGCAGGGACAAAGATAACAAATGTATCAACTAAATGTATCAATTTAAAACAGTTTACAGGGTCAGTGACCCCCCCCCCTCCCAGAGCCCCTTTAGAAGGTGAAAAATAAAACTTCATGCTTCAATATTAGAAAAACGGTCACACATAGAAAATAGAAAGTAATTGGAAAAAGTTTTTATTTCTGGTGAACGATCTGAAACCAACTAAAAAAAGTATTGGAAGGTGAACGACCCCTTTAAGCCATTTGTCAGATCTACAGCATTGCAGAAGAAAAAATGCAGCGTTCTAGAAGAGAAAGTCCCATCAGGCAAAAATCCAGCACAAAGACAAAGACCGGCAAGTCTGTGCACTTGAGCAAACATGAGGACAGGGAATGCCCATTAAATAAGGCTCGTGAGCTCACTTTCATTAGACCTACAACCAGCACTCAGCCACAAGCCTCCTCCAAAGCATCTAGGGGAATAATTATTTAGAGGCATTCGTCTGTGCCATCTTGGTTATGTCATGGAGAAGAAAATGTTCGCTCCGATAAAGAAGAGATAACGTTACCTTCCACAGGGTAGTACTGGAGAACTGAGAGGTTTCTTGAAAAAACATCTTAGCGCTCAGTGGGGCATTCTAGTACATGATGTGGAACTACTTTTCCTTGTCCTTTAAAGGAGAAGGAAAGGTTAAAACTAAGTAAGCTTTATCAGAAAGGTCCATCTAAATATACCAGTAAACCCCCAAAGTAATGTTGCTCTGAGTCCCCTGTGAAAAGAAATACTGCATTTCTTTCCTTCTATTGTGTACACATGGGCTTCTGTATCAGACTTCCTGCTTTCAGCTTAAACCTCATTGCCCTGGGCAAGAGCATGCTCAGTTTGCTCCTCTCCCCCCACCCCTCCCTTCTCTACTGTAATCTGAGCCCAGAGCAGGGAGAGACTCAGGCAGGAAGTGATGTCACACCATGTTAATACTGCAGCTCCTATTCTAAACAAACAGAGAGTTTCTAGAGCTTTTTACTCAGGTATGGTGAAACATTCTACGGAATAAATATAGCATTCTAGCTTGCACTATTGCAGCTAATCTATTGGCAATAAAATGCCTCCGTAGCTTTCCTTCTCCTTTAAAAGGTTCTTGAAACTATATAAATCAACATGTTTTCAGATAGCAAAGGGCTTAACTCCCCGACATAGAAGTGATATGGAGAATGACTCCTTGCACCTGTCATGAGAACAACACTAGCACAGATGGTACAATATCAATTTGGGAAATGACCTTGAACGGAAGAAAACAGAGATACAAGACCAAAACACCTGAAACTATAATGAGAAAATGGCAGTGCTGTTATATTAGCAACACATTTTTTTGGAAATGCTACAACTTTTCTAAACAAATGTTTGAAGTAACATTTTTCTCAGTTTTGAAGAATTTAAGCAGTGATAAGTATAGAAAAGTCAATATTCAAGCTAATTGTCTGGTGTTTCCTCCATAACCCAAATCTACAGTCTTTTAACAACCTGCCTATAGTAAAACCTAATGCACAGGCTGTCATGGCCCTGCGCCAGCAGGTAAGGAGTTAATGGTCTCCGCATTTTCAGACTAACAAGATGAGTGTGTTAATAATAAAAGAGCTTGCATGTTAATTTTCAGGGAAAATGAAAGCCTAAAGAACACTATGGCTAAACATGAGGCTTCTTTTACAGGTATGGGACCTGTTATCCAGTCTGCTAAAACATCAATTAAACATAATAAACCCAATAGGATGTTTTGCATCCAATAAGGATTAATTATATCTTAGTTGGGTAGAAGTACGAGGTACGGTTTCATTACGACAAGAAAAAAGGAAATCGTTTTTTTAAAATCTGAATTATTTGATTATAATGGAGTCTATGGGAGATGGACCTTCCGTAATTCAGAGCTTTCTGGATAACGGGTTTCCGGAAAACAGATGCTATACCTGTATACTGAATTTTACCAGTCCAAATGTTCAGCAGCACTATAACAGCAATGATCTCAATCAAATTTGTCCACAGCAGCTCCACATCTTTAATCTGGTTAGGACATTTTTTGTAAGCCAGTGAGACTGCACATGCTCAATGTGCACTGTGCTTCGGCTGATAAAAGCTAAGCTTAGGGGGTTACAGATCATTATCAAAATAAGCAAAAAATGAGATCATACATGTCATACTAGAGCCTGGATTAATTAATTCATTCTTATGCTTATGCAGAATGCACTGGTTTCTATGGTGTCATGTAGTCTGAATCACTATTAGTTTTATTATACAGTATATTGTGAGTTGATCCCTAAGCTGACAGCAGGTCAGGGCAGGTGCTTTGCGATTCAGAAGAATAATCTGACCAGCACAACCTAAACATGTTTAATCATACTACATATAGTATAGTATAGTTTAAAAAATCCCTTACTTTGCCAAATGGGTTCTTTCACTGAGGGAGTCCATACAGTGACTATAACAGTGACCATACCATGCAAATTTTAGAAACATGCTCAGATTGAAGCACTGCCTTGAGTATTCTACCCAGAATGCCTTGTTTTAGTAAACTCCTCCACTAGAAGCATCACAAAATTTCCCTATCTTGTCCCCTACTGGTGATGTCGTTATGCAAATGAAAAGTACACACTAACTTTCAGAAGGTGGCAGCACTACTGAACAGCAGCTAAAGCTGGCCATTGATGCAAAGATCTGCTCCTACGAATCGAGGATTCGTACGATTTTCGGACCGTGTGTGGAGAGTCCCCACATTTTTCATCCAGTGGAGATCAGTCGTTTGGTCGATCGGACAGGTTAAAAGATTTGTCGGCTGCCGATAATTTCTCTGCATGTATTGCCGATAATTTGATTTTCAGAGGGAGACTGTCACTAGCTTTGGTCGGACATAACTTTCGTTTGATTGCTGTCAGGGGCAGAACATCGGCTGATCTGTTCATTTGTACTTTATTTGATCGGAATGGTTAGTGGCAGCTCGGGAGATGGGAAAGCTCGATCGCACGATGATTCATACGATCGTATTTTTGAGTCTATGGGCAGCTTAACACAGAAGTTTGGCGGATTTGAAAATAGCTTAGAAGGGTTGCTAAGCAACCAAGGAATTTCAACGGAGCATGTGTGAGATTTCAGAGCTGTTGTTGGCTGTAAAGATAGGTAGGAGGAGCCAGTGAAATGCAAGATGCCTGCCTCAGCTAGAACTGCAGTTCTAACTGTTTTAAAAACTATTTCATGAACTTCCACATAGTGTATTTACTTCGTAAATTATCTTTTTGATTGGTGCCCTTTAAGAAAATTCTGCACAAGGTCAATAAGAAATTATTTTCATTCCAAAATCATGGTAACTCGTTCAGCATTCAATCCAGTTCCAAATTCATCAGAATAAATCCTTGAAATGTTATTCTTGGTTATTTTACCTATTATAAAATAAAGGTTGTTTCTGAAAACTCAAAGCAGAACTATATTCCCCAAAACAAAAAGTTAGTTTTAGCCTACTCACCTGAGTGTGACTGACGGCTACATGATTCCCTTGCACAGGCAGCTGATTGTCCTTCTCTTTGAGGAGACGACTGCTGTTCTTGGTACGTTGGAGTTGTTGCCTTAGCTTGGCAATCTATTGAAACAGAGATATATTCAAATGTGTGTGTGTCTAATGCTTTATTAGCTTCATGATTGTATATGGAATTCATGTTATTTTATTGAGTAAGCCATGCCAGAATCCATTACACACAAGTATACAATATCATGCAAAAAAAAAAAAATATGTTTCCTTTGTGTTGGGGAATAAGGTTGCAAAATGGAATGCATCACAAAATATAATTTTTTTAGCAAGGAGATTTGTGTTGAGATGAAATGCACATGTTGATTCATTCTCTCAAAAAGTAAAAATCACTCGGTGAGTGTGCTTTCCTATCCCATGTAAGTTTTCACAATGATATACTGAATTTAAGAATTGTATTGCAGCAGACCCAGCAACTAACAAGTGACCTTCACTAAGCTGTAGAGCAACATTCCACTGCAGTGAGTTGCCTGGGTGCTTAACATAAACACCCCACTCAACCAATATAATGCTTTGCACACAGTAGGCCTTATATCAAGTGATATGGAAGTCTTAAACAAATATAAACACAAATCACCTGAACAACAACCACTGAACAAATATACAACGTGTTCTTGACACAGGCCAGAAATAAAGAGTATTATTGGCAAACAAGTTGAGTGGTATATTGAAAGATATATCTGCACAGTAAGCCAAGGTTTTTTTCCGTTACTGCCATATGCTTAAAGGGGTTGTTCACCGTTTAGTTAACTTTTAGGGGCACATTTATCAAGGGGCGAATTTAGAATTTGAAATACTTTGAAATTCGAATTTAAAAAGACCAACCGAAATTAAGTCAAAGGTTTTTTTTGGCCGAATATGTCCATTTTCAATCAAATACAGTAGGTCCGTATTCTGCCAAATTAGAATCTGATGAATCGAAGTAATAGCGCATTTGATCTAATTCGAATCAACGTTTTTCCCAAAAAAAACTTTGATTTTTCAAAGTCCACCAATTGACTCCAAATAGGTTCTAAGAGGTCCCCCATAGGCTAAAACAGCAAATCGGCAGGTTTTAGATGGCGAATGGTTGAAGTCGAATTTTTATAGAGACAGTACTATGAGATGAAAAACGATATTTGAATTTTCAATATTTTTCAAATTCAAATTGAATCTGGAAGATTCCCTAGTCTAAGTACACATAAAAATAGCTTGAAATTCGAATTTTTTTGAATTTGAAAATTCACCTCGACCTTTGATAAATCTGTCCCTTAGTATGATGTACAAAGTGATATTCTGAGACAATTTCCAATTGGTTTTCATTTTTTATTATTGGTGGCTTTTGAGTTATTTAGCTTTTTATTCAGCAGCTCTCCAGTTTGCAATTTTAGCAATCTAGTTGCTAGGGTCCAAATTACCCAAGAAAGCATGCACTGATTTGAATAAGAGGCTGGAATGTGAATAAGAGATGGTCTGAATAGAACGATGGGTATTAAAAAGTAGCAATAACAATACATTTGTAGCCTTACAGAGCATTTGTTTTAAGATGGGGTCAGTGACCCCCATTTCAAAGCTGGAAAGAGTCAGAAGAAGGCAAATAATTCAAAAACTATAAGAAACGAAGGCCAATTGAAATGTTGCTTAAATTAGCCATTCTATAACATACTAAAAGTTAACTTAAAATAATGGAGACTCTTGCAAAAGAACTGGACACACCACAGATAGTGGACCGAGCAGTCTGTTAGTTACAAATAATAGACAGGGCACTACCCACAAATGCAGCTACAATTCGACTACGAATGCTCACACTCTATGTGAAAAAACAGTGAGCATGCACTGGATGGGAGAAACTTTTAGTATGTTATAGAATGACCAATTCTTAGCAACTTTTCTTTGGTCTTCATTATTTATTTTTTATAGTTATTTCCTTTTCCTTCTGACTCTTTGTGGCTTTCAAATGGGTGTCGCTGACCCCTACTAAAAAGCAAATGCTCTGTAAGGCTACAAATGTATTGTTATTGCTACTTGGTATTCCTCATCTTTCTATTCAGGCCTCTCCTATTCATATTCCAGTCTCTTGTTCAAATTAGTGCATGGTTGCTAGGGTAATTTGGTGCCTAGCTGCCAGATTGTGTAAAATGCAAATTGAAGAGCTGCTGAATAAAAAGCTAAATAACTCAAAAACCTTAAATAATAAAAAATTAAAACCAATTGCATATTGTCTCAGAATATCCCTCTGTACATCATACTAAAAGTTATGTGAAAGGTGAACTATTCCTTTGGAGACGTCTGGTGGATGGAGCTCTTCCCCTTATAAAGCTAACAAGGGGAGCTCATGAAAAGTTTGAAAAAAATTTGGGGGGAATTTTGTGATCAGGACTACAGACTACTTACAGTTACACGCAGAATGTCAACTGCCATATCTTACCTGTACAAACCAGTACTGAACTTGACAACAATTACATGTCGTTCTACGAGATATTGTATTGCAATTGTTTATTTTGTGTTTGTTGTTGTAAAATCAATACAATTTTATCTTTTAAAAAAAAAAGTTAACTTAAAGGTAAACCACCCCTTTAATTAACGTGTACTGTATTCATGTTCTGTTCTTGTGTATTCTGTACATTTTCCTCCAAATAATAAGAAAACAAAAATAATTGTAAAAGATCTTTGATAGAAGTAGTTACCAAAGTCCAGGTATATTACAGAATAAAAAGATCAAATGCAAACATCATCCTTTGGGCAAATGGCGTGCATTTTGTGCCACATATTGTTTTGATAAATGTAGTCACATACAATGTTTGTCCGTCTTCCCCCTCACAGGAGCGCAAGAATTTAAGCATGGCATTGTGATCAATTGCCGGCAAAGTGACTGATGCAATAAGGATCTAGTGCATAGGAACGGTGAACAAAAGAAGCTAAAATGATGAGTAGGTTAGCAGGAGTGGGTGTGAAGTTCTAGAGAGAAGTGTAAATGTACGGGGGTGATCTCAGCATGACGCACACTCACTAACAACCTGTGCTTTCATTTCAAATGAGCAATTTTCCCAGTGACAATGACAGATTGGGGTTATGTATCATTAGAATAGCAACTGACCTGAAATAACGGTGAATGTACAGAAACAGGAAAAGTTACACCATATGGTAAAAGTAAAATTCTTACATTAAGTCATTCCTAATTACTACTTGAACGCCATGAGCCAGAAAGGAATCCTAGTATTTCCTTACTGGATTATGTATTGAGGAATAAAATATCTTAAAATTTGGCATATTTACTAATAAACTTAGCTGTATCATTTAGAGGCATTCTCCATGAAATAAAGATTATACGCTAGAATTTTGATAGCCAAGGCCCATGAAACAGAGAAGGATAGTTACATAATTTCAGCTGGATTGAAAGTAGGTAAAATAAGGACCTATTTTGAGGAAAACGTAGCAAATAAACTAGATATTGGGATGGTAGTGCGTCACTGTATAGGGGTGGATAAGGTTGTGGGGGAGGAATAACATACTGAAAAGAGAGGTAGTAGAAATTAGGAATGAAAAAGATCACAGGAAGAGAGAAAAGAAATCCGTTATTGAGAAGAAGCTGTGAAAGTGGCAGTAGTGGGACAGCAGATTGATAACTGTTAGTTGTATAATAAGGCAGAAAGAAAATGACATTTGGAGAGATTGAAACAGTAATCACACACAAAGGAAATACTAATTCTGATACGTCAGATATGAAGGAACTTTTTTTCAGTTACTGGAGAAAAAACAGACAAGGTAAGAGATTAATTTAAATATATAGTGTGAGTGTGTATCTATATATATATATATATATATATATATATATATATATATATATATATATATATATATATATATATATATATATATATATATAGTGGTAGAATGGTAGGTAGCATAAGCATTTCCATGGGTAGTTACCTATAGCAACCAATCAGGCTTTTTAAAGCCAGCTGCAATTAGAATCAGCAATCTTATTGGTTGCCATGGGGTACTGCCCATGGGCACATCTGCCCAGTGTTGATAAATGACCCCCACTTAGTGAGTTATATGGAACAGTATCTCAGCACAAATAATTACACAAGAAAGGTGTGAACTACACCACATCACTACTACATCAGTTCCCAACCAGTATAGTAAAGGCCAAACACCTTATGAGGTCATTTACAATGTTTCACCACTTACACCATTCCTTGATGCAAAACAGCTTACAGTTTAATGACCCTATCACAATTAAGCATGCATGCATACCAAGTTTCATTCTGAACAAGAAACAAAATTACAGGCCAGAAAATGTTTGGATTGTGAAGGGAAACAGATGCACCAAAATGGAAAAACCACCAATTAAGAACACAAACTCCACCAGGTCTATGGAGTGATTGTATATCTAATTGCATATAATATATGGACATTTTTCTTTTTGTCCAGGTAAAAGCTTAATGTAGGACCCCAGAATACTTCCACTGTAACATAGGGTCATATGAAAAAGTTTGGGAACCCTTTGGAGTTTATCATTGGCTGAGCTTTCAAAGTAGCAACTTCCTTTTAATATATAACATGCCTTATGGAAACAGTAGTATTTCAGTGACATGAAGATTATTGGATTAACAGAAATTATGCAATATGCATCATAATAAAATTAGCCAAGTGCATAAATTTGGGCACCCCAGCAGAGATATTACAAATGTAACAGCCTCTAGACGCCTCCTATAGACTTTGATCAGTGTCTGGATACTGGATGGTGGTATTTTTGACCATTCGTCCATACAAAATCTATGAATTGTAGAACGATGTACAGATACACCATCGGCAGCAGAATGTTCTTGCAGGTCATCTTTGGCTTGTCTGTAATCTTTCTCACAATCCCCTGCATATGCCGCTCCTGTATTTTTCTTGGCCTGCCAGACCTGGGTTTTACAGCAACTGTGCCTGTAGCCTTCCATTTCCTGATGACATTCCTTACAGTTGAAACCTCTGAGATAGCTTTTTGTAGCCTTCCCCTAAACCATGATATTGAACAATCTTTGTTTTCAGATCTTTCGCGAGTTGCTTTGAGGATCCAATGCCGTCACTCTTCAGAGGATAGTCAAACAGAAGCAAAACTTGCAAATGGTCATCTTAAATACATTTTCTCATGACTGGACACACCTGCCTATGAAGTTCAAGGCTTAACAAACTAATTCAACCAATTTGGTGTTGCAAGTCATCAGTATTGAGCAGTTCCATTCAAATTAGCAAAATTACAAGGGTACCCACATTTTTGCACAGCCAGTGTTTCACATTTGATTAAATTTCATACAACTGAATACTCCTTCACTAAAAATCTTTGTTCAGAAAACACCCTAGTACTCAGATGTTCCTGGGAAATGAAAGACATATCGCTTATCTTTTTTTTGTTGAAAGTGGAGTCAATTATTATGCAGTCTGAGAGGGGTTACCAAACTTTTTCAAATGGTCTTTGGAATCCTACATCTTGGGTTGAATCTTGAAAAAATAAAACATGTAAAAATACTCCACCCCCCCACGTTATAGTTTTGTATTCAGTTATTTATACGCTTAATTTCAATTGGGCAAACAGCAGCTAGCACTCTCAGCCTCCAAATAACAGCTGAAAGTTTTGTATTTCAGTAAACAAACAGAATGTATGTGAAGTTCATTACTAGTGGATACATTTCAGTTGCAAACATTTTTATATATTTTGCACTTCATACAAGATGTAGAAATACCTCTTTGAGTTGGTCAGCACTGCTCCAAGAGGCCGAGCGCTGATGACTTCTCTTTGTTGCACCTTCTTCCCCCCAGCAGTTTGGTGTCTGAGGAAATGGAACAGTTTCTATGTTATTCCTGCACATAAATGGGCAGCATGGACAAATGAACATTTTGTTTGGTGTCCGTATCTGTTAACTGGCTAACGGATCATTTTGCAGGACTTCAGTACAATAATACATTTAGCTTCATAAATGGCTGTTCTCATATACAGAATCGGTTTACTTTTGATACATTTTATAAGCATGGCTAAATTTGTTTTAGGTTAGGGAGTCGTCACTCACACCACCAGAACTAATCAGAAACAGCACGGGTTTACAAGGGGTTTTGTCGCTCTTTGTAATTATAATAAGCAAATAGGGCTCATTCATGAACACAAACACAACTGAATGCACAAAGATGGAAGCAAAATGGAGCCCTCATTAACATGTTCACTATCATTCATACATGCTCCTTGGCAACTTTCAGCTAGTGACATTGCACTTGCACAACCTGCTCTGATGAAATGCACAAATGTGGGCAGATTTACTGAAGGTCGAAGTGACTAACACTGGCGAAAAATCGTTTTCAGGGACTTCGCCGATTTACTAACGGGCACAGGCGTAACTTCGCTAGCTAAGGAGACAGACGCTAGCGCTGATTTGCACTCTATCGCCAGGCAAATTTTCGCTCTGGCGAATGGATGTTACTCCACAAATTCACTAAAATGCAGTTTTTATTGAACGTTACCTCTTTCGCCAGCTCAGACCAGGCGAAGTGCACTGAGGTGCATAGATCTTCCTTATTCTTCTGTTGCTTACATCATATTTTTTAGTAGAAAAAGTTTGTAAAAGTCCAAAAAATGCTGGCGTCTTTTCCTTTTTTCAGAGTGATAGGCGTAAAAGGTCCTTAAAACTTTTTTGGGTAACCGGTTTCCCCCATACATTTTCTAACATATGGAACATAAACTATACAGTGGGGTCATGTGTAGGGCATTATAACAACTCTATTTTCTTTATTAAGGTTCCCTGGACTTGTGTAATGTAATGTATTTGCTGCAACATATACGTCCATTCAACTTTAAATTTACTGCCATATGCCAACTAGCCTGAGCGAAGACCTCTAACTAAGTTGCACTAGGCAGAAATGAACGCTAGCGCATCTTCACTTTGATTCACTCGCATTGCCGAAGTAACGCTAGAGAAAATCCGCCAGTGTTTGGCGCACTGGAAGCAAATTTGCATTTTAGTAAATTGGTGTTGTGAGTGAATTTTTGCCTAGTGCAGTGTTTTGCGTTGGCTGTGAAGCCGTCGCTGGGGAATTTTCGGCGCTTAGTAAATTTACCCCATGGACTGAAGAAAAACCATTAAATTACCAGCAGGAGGAGCTGGCAGTAATTCCATGATTTTCTTAGTGAACTTCATCCATGGCCACACACTGGTGACACCATTCACACACAAATGCAGAAGAGATGCTGATGTACTATCATTATGGAGGATGCTACTATGAATATTGTGGTTTGTGGAGAAGTAAAGCCCCCAATAAGAAAAGCCCCTACATACTACCCTAGACAGTCCACCCCCTGCCCCCCCCTCCCGCACATAGTTGATTACCCCTGAAAGTGTCCCGAATACATTGCTCAAGTATCGGTGCAGAGTAAACTTAGTGGAGCTCATGGGTGCCATCTTCCGGCTCTTCAGTCTTCATCTGTAAAGGGAGCACCATATTGGTGCATGCTCAGATGGAGCAGTCTTCCAGTTGATAGCAACTGTGCATGCTCCAAAAGTGCCAGAAATTGCCGAAGGGAAGGAAAAAGATCGAAGATCCGGAAGATGGCGCCTATGAGCTCCTCTGATAAGTGAGCACTGCATTCAGGACACTTTCAGGGGTGATGAATTATGTGGGGTGTGGGGGGGACTATCTAGGGTAGTAGGTAGGGGCTTTTCTTATTGGGGGGGTTTATTGGGGGGCAATTAGCATCCAAACACTGCACAGCACTTGTATGAGCCCTTATAAGTTAATATTTTGAGACTACGCCTTAACAGTTTCATATTCAAATCAATGCATGGTTGCTAGGATAATTTGGACCCTAGCAACCAGTCACCTGAAATGGCAAATTGGAGAGCTGCTGAATAAAAAGCTAAATAACTCAAAAACCACAAATAAAAAAAAATGAAAACCAATTGCATACGTTCACAGAAAATTACTCTCTATATCAACCCCTTTAAAGCAAAGCTACTATAGTAACCATGCAATTGTAATGATTCTTTGGTGCATGGGGAAAACATTTAAGTAAGAAAATAAACTGTTATCTTTTACAGTGACATGCTTTCACTTGCTGTAATTGCAGGGCGGGACAACTTAAATACTGATAATATATTTCCTAACTGCCACTCTGATACTCTACAGATGGCTTGAGTAATAATGCAGCTGTGAACTGCACAACCTAACTTAGAATGAACAAAGTGGGAAAGACATTCCAGATAAGGGGTCTGTCCTATATAAAATCTGAACACTACAATTAACAGTAATAATCCATTTTTAAATGTGTGAGATAATTGCAGTTTTAAAATGCTAATACCAGGCAGCTCTCTATCAGAGTTTGAGTGTCCGTGTTACCTGCATAGGTTATTAAACTCAGGTTCACTAGCACACTAGACTCTGGAAGAGAGCTGCTGAACTAAAGCCGGATATCAGCAGCCTAAAAGAGCAAATATCCCAGAAACCACTAAAACAGTTAAAGTAAACTGCATAATTTTCAGAGAAGCACTTTGAGTAAGTTTATATCAATTCACTTTTATGTCTTTTAACCCATTAATGCTGACTGGACAACCAGAAGGAATGGCTGCTCCCACAAGCTCTAAATATTTCCAAGATACTCCAAAGCTAAATATTATCTATCTTTCATAAAACCACTGCTCTGACTCAATTACCTTCAGAAGAGCACTCGGTACATTTAACCAAGGAACTTCAAACCCTTAAAAACACAAAGCAATACAACACACAGTAAGGAAGAACATTGTCAGCTTTCAACATAATATCACACACCTGTAATTCTATATAATACACAAAAGCCATGAATATCTTGTAAATTATATCCTTATAAACGGTGAGTAGTGATGTCATCAGTTATAAACGGTCAGTAGTGATGTAATTTCTGTCACATGACTCACTAAAATTTGCGTATTATAATAAATAAAGTACCCCCAGTTGTAAAATATGAGGATATTATAAGTTACCTCGGAGTTCCATGACCTGTATAAAAACACTCGGCCTTCGGCCTCGTGTTTTTATAGGGTCATGAAACTCCTCGGTAACTTATAATATCCTTATATTTTACAAGAGGGGGTACTTTATTCACTATATATTGTCTTTACTATAACCAGAGTAGCCATCAGAGAGTTACTGAGGTACAGATATGGGAGCCCGGACAGTTCCTGAAACCCAATATTTATTGCTCATTTGAATGTTCCATACCCAACAAGTTATTTCTGTGTGGGTGTCCTAATAAAAATGGATTCTGATGACAGGTTTGACCATAAGAATAAAGGGGACAAGTAGCACATGACAAAATCAATACATATCATGTCTAGTTGTATAACACAATTCTACCAGATACAATATTTTGGTGACCAACAATCAGACAAGCGCTTGTCTATGTGTACCTGAACTAGCTCATTAATGGCTGTGTATATATATATATATATATATATATATATATATATATATATATATATATATATATATATATATATATATATATATACACACACATACATACGCATATATGTATTCCAGCAGAGTTGCTCTCCCAAATATATGTTAAAACATAGCGTTTATTGTCCCATTATAAAACAAGTCATTATGCATACTCAACTGCATATATATCTATATATATCTATATATATCTATATCTATATATATCTATATATATATCTATATATATCTATATATATCTATATATATCTATATATATCTATATATATATCTATATATATATCTATATATATATATCTATATATATAGATATATATATATACATTTGAATTATCGGGATTAAATGGAGTCTATGGGAGATGGGCTTCCTGTAATTCAGTGCTTTCTGGATAACAGATTTCCAGATAATGGATCTCATACCTGTACTAAAAAAATGCTGTTAAAATTTTTGCTAAGGCAATTACTACTGGATCATTTTTTAGTTTTGTGAATAATGCAGGATTGCCTTCCAAACTGTAAAACTGTCAAATGAAAGGTTTAAACCATTATGCAGTTGCCGTGGTCTACTTACCCTAGCAACCAGACAGTGGTTTAAATGACAAACCGGAAGATGAACAGGATCATATATGAGAAGAATTACAAATTGTCTCAGAATATCCAAATCTCAGTAAATGTTAACTGTAAGGAGAATATGGAGTACAATTTGGGAAATGTAAGACACTGTTTCACTGCCTCTCGCTCTGCCTCGCACGATCTGGCTGCTCTGTGTTCTGACTTCCTGTTCCTGACTTCTGGTGCTGTGTGGAGGAACAGTGTCGGGAGCACACACGCAGTGGCGAACTGGTCGCCCTACCGCCATTTTCCAAGGTAATGGAGAAAGGGTATTTTGACATTTTTTTTAAAAAAACGCTAGGACATTATTAGGGCATGGCCATTATATTTATCATATAGAATGGATTTTTTAAATAAAGATTTTTGATGTTACTAGTCCTTTAAAGTGGATTTACGAGACAGAGCAACCATGCAAATAAGAACCAGTCATGCAAGGGGAATAGGAAAGGTTACAAGAAATATGGTGCCCTGTACAGCTAAACATGTTTCACAAAAAATGTAAGCTAAGAACAAATTTAAACAGATTGCGCAAATAATCGAATGAATAAATCCTACTTACAAATAAAATTTGACCAGACACCAAATAAGGATAATAGGAGCAGGGGGGCTCACTGTACCTGAAAATGCCTTTGCACAACTCTGTATGATAAAAAGGGAATAATAACTAAACTTTCTGCCTTATATTCAATGGTATACAGTATAATAGTATGGAAGGAATTAGGTATATTTCAGGCATGGCGATCCATGTTAGGGAAAGAGCACTAAACAGAAAAAGCCTGGGCCCCAGTCTTAAAAATGGAGGCTACAAATAAACACAGACTATGTATATTTGCATGTTTACATTAAAATAAACATCCTGAATGGCTGATTTCTTATACCACGGGAAAAAGAGGTTTATGAGGGTCAGGCCTCCTAATCCTACAGGGAGAAATCTATTTCCGTGGATCTCATATGCTGCTATGCAGTCTTCAATGAATTATTTATGTGGCCTCCTCTGACAGAGTTAAATATGAATGATACGGAAAACATGCAGCAATATTACATGGTAATGTTGTTGCAAAGATTCAGAAGCCCCCATCAATTATGGTGCAGGCTAAAGTTGAAATGTGGATCCATTACCCAGAATGCTCGGGACCTGGGGTTTTCTGGATAACGGATCTTTACGTAATTTGAATCTTTATACCTTAAAGGGCAAGTCAACCCCAAAATAAAAAAAAATGTAGAAAGAAAACAATTCTAGGCAACTTTGCAATGTATAGTCATTACAAATTTGCTATGGCTTTTAAGCTATTTGTATATGTATTTTTGTTGAAAGCAGTGTCTGTCCCTTTCTATTCTCTGCCCTGGGGGCTCATTGTTGATACAATGGAAGACAAGGCAGCTGATTAACAGAATTGTCTTTGCTGGGGAACCAAGACTTTGTTTAAAAAGTAACGACCAGGAGTTAAGCAAACGCTGCTTTCAATAGCAATTGTTTTTATAAATAACTTTAAAAGCACTGAAAATGTTTAACAGTTGCTTAGAAATGCTTTCTTTTATTAGGTTGACTTGCCCTTAAAGTATACTAAACATCACTTAAACATTAAATACAACCAATAGGATTGTTTTTCCTCCAATAAGGATTAATTATATCTTAGTTTGGATCAAATACAAATTTGGATTATTTGGATAAAATGGGAGTCTATGGCAGATGACTTTTCTGTAATTCAGAGCTTTCTGGATATCGGGTTTCCAGACAACTGATCCCATACCTGTATTAGATAAATACAGGTATTGGAACTATTTTTCAGAATGTTTGGGACCTGGGGTTTTCCAGATAACGGATCTTTCCGTAATCTGGATCTTCATAATTTTCTTAAATCTAATAGAAAATCATGTAAACATTAAATAACCCCAACAGGCTAGCTTTGCTTCCAATAAGTATTAATTATATTTTAGTTGGGATTAAGTACAAGGTACTGTTTTATTATTACTACAGAAAAAAATGAAATACATTTTTCTTAAATGAGGATTATTTCATTATGGGATACAGTCTTTCCATAATTTGGAGCTTTCTGGATAACGGGTTTCCAGATAACAAATCCCATACCAGTAATGTTATATTTTTTCTGTGCACTCTCACAAAAATCTGAAATCTGAACAGAGAATCCTGAACAACCTCAAATGTTATCAAATTTATGTATGTGGCATGTGTTTTTCACAAGGTAGAACATTTATCAAAGCCTTTTTACAATATGCCAATGGCTTGACAGCTTTCAGTCAGCAGTCACATTTTTTCATGGCAGAGCTGAACAAACACCCTGCCGATTTGGAAAGACCCCAACAAAGAAGAATCATTACATTAACACAATGCTCTTCTGTGGGCAACTCTGGTATTGGTAGTAAAATTGGTAGTAACACAGAACATAATCAGTAAATGCCAATTTTAAAGAACCAAAACTAACAAAGGCTAATAAATATGTCATCTATATAACTGCTGGGATTCACTGCTGGGATTCACTATCTGTCGGCAGAATAAGAACTTTGTGTCATAGGGAGTGGACAGATGTCAACTCACACAGTGATGGGCAAACACCAATGATAAGGCCAAAGTGTTATATTTTTGTATATAGGCATGAGTGGATGCAAAATGTGCAACACACACACACACACACATACAAACACTTCGCATTTAAGATCCTGTTTGCTGGGTTTCAGTTCTCAATTCATTGCTAGACTAAAACATCAACAAATTGCAAGAATATGACAATGTTAGAACATTTGCAATCATTTTTGTCTGGTTTTAATAGCAATGAACTTTCCAAAGGGATTTAAGCTTTACCTGATGCAGGCAGGCTGTGGGCAGGGCTGGGAGGCACTCTATACTCTAACACAACACTTACTGCTCTTTCATCCAAATAAACACTTAGCACAAAAATAACTCCAGATGACTGGGCAGGTTTTTACTGAAGAGCCTTTAGGAAAGTACTGTAACTGCCAATTTGCTCCACCCAAACTCTCTTTTTTTTTTCTAGATTCTTTTTAAAAGGATTTTACAAATTCTGTTCCAACACAAGGATTATTATTGTGCTTTTCCACGTTTCTATACCTAAAAAACAAATGCATTATTATAGGAGCTTATTATATATTTATTATTATTATTATTATCTTCCTTATGACAAATGTTATCATCTTAAAACTCTGCAACAATTTGTATGAACTCCTCCAAGATACATAATGGAATATATGTTGCTTCCTTGATCCTGATGTGGGCTGTACTTTGAGCAACTTTATGGCTATTGTTTGCTAAGTGATGGCTCTTCCATGATTTAATTGTAGTGAGATGATATTACAGGTATGGGACCTGGTATCCAGAATGCTTGGGATGGATCTTTCCGTAAATTGGATCTTTGTTCCTTAAAGGGAATGTAAAGTCTAAAATAGAATAAGGCTAGAAATGCTGTATTTTGCATACTAAATATAAACATGAACTTACTGCACCACAAGCCTAATCAAACAAATGATTTATGCTTTCAAAGTTGGCCACAGAGGGTCACCATCTTGTAACTTTGTTAAACATCTTTGCAAGACTAAGACTGTGCACATGCTCAGTGTGGTCTGGGCTGCTTAGGGATTGTCATAAACAAAGCTGCTTGAGTTCTGCATGGCTGGGAAGTAAGGCGGGGGCTCCCCCTGCTGTTCATAAGTATGATTGTTTCCCTGCTCAGCAGTTAGGGACCGTCTGACAATTCCTATCCACAGCAGTAAATGAAGGGAGAATTTCACTGCATACAGTCAGGTTTCTTATAAAACGGTACACATTTTTTAAATTAAAGTATATTGGAGATAGGTTTCTTTTTCATTAAAGAAAGTAAAAATGGGATTTTATTTTTTTGCCTTTACATGCCCTTTAAGTCTACTCGAAAATCATTTAAACATTAAATAAAGCCAATAGGCTGGTTTTACTCCAATTAAGGCTTAAATATATCTTAGTTGGGATCAAATACAAGGTACTGTTTTATTATTACAGAGGAAAGGGAAATCATTTTTAAAAATTTGGATTATTTGGATAATATGGAGCCTATGGGAGACGGCCTTTCCGTAATTCTGAGCTTTCTGGATAATGGGTTTCCGGATAACGGATCCTTTAACTGTATTTCAACTGAGAATGCAGGAAGGTAACATGTCTGTGTAAGGAACTCCCAGATGGGCTGTGGGTTCTGCCTTCCATTGCAAGACGTAGAAGGGGCATTTGACCAAGCATCCGAGTTTTCTGTGGTGAGGTCTAATTTCACACCTTGATAAATCTACCCATGAGTGTCTGAGAAACCGAGTGGAAAGCCACGAGGCTGAACAATCCCACAAGTAGGTACCGTGAGTACAGGAATGACCCCCAACGTGTGTTTTTACTGGTAGTCACATGGTGTCCAGTGTAGTGAGAACTCGCCCAATGTGTGAAAGTAGTGCCCAGAGGGCAGGATTTATTTTTATGATTTGTGTTTTTTCATTCTAATATAGTCACCCCTGTGTATTTATAAACTGCCTTAATATGAACAAAGTGTCTGTTGTGGCAGGATACAGTGTGTGTGTGTGTGTGTGTGTGTGTGTGTGTGTGTGTGTGTGTGTGTGTGTGTGTGTGTGTGTGTGTGTGTGTGTGTGTGTGTGTGTGTGTGTGTGTGTGTGTTGTGTGTGTGTGTGTGTGTGTGTGTGTGTGTGTGTGTGTGTGTGTGTGTGTGTGTGTGTGTGTGTGTGTGTGTGTGTAATGCTCGGGACCTGGGGTATTCCAGATAAGGGATCTTTCCATAATTTTGATCTTCATAACTTAAGTCTACTAGAAAATCATGTAAACATTAAATAAACCCAATAGGCTGGTTTAGCTTGCAATAAGGATTAATTATATCTTAGTTGGGATCAAGTACAAGGTACTGTTTTATTATAACAGAAACAAAGGAAATAATTTTTAAAATTTTGGATTATTTGGATAAAATGGAGTAGAGGTGTGTGTGTGGGTGTGTGTTTATTATTTTATAACTCCAACAATGGCCAGATAATCAGTTTACAATTCTGTCCAGAACAGTTTGCCAAGGAAAAAGGATAGACCTCCTCTTATGTATGCATTCTAATTTAATACCAAGTACCAACACCTACCTGCATAACTAAACCCATCTTGGTTTAAATCAATTTGGCAACCTGCCCATCCTGAATAATTTCAAAAATTAAACAATCTCCTGATCATCCTAGAAACCACTTTAAGTAGTAAAATGTTAAAATTCATGTTTTGGTGGGAGAGGTCTGTGTGACACTTTGGATATGTAATGGTAATGTACCAAAGAATATATAGGCAGTGTTGCATGGGACGGCTAGAGAAATGTGCCCAAATCGCAACCCTTTTACCCTTACAGCCCCTATGCAGTTCTTCAACTGCGAAGAAAGATGATACCTTATGATGGTGTTCCTCTTAAAAGGAATGATTGCTTCCTGTGTAAAATGGTCTTAAAATCCCCCACAAACTGGCTACAGCTACTTTGTTTCAACAGTCAATACCAGCCATGCAATGAGTAGACATAAAACACAATTTGTATCTGTAAAGTAGTACAAGTGTTAAAAAATTCCTGAGGATTACAATAGGGTTTACCCTGAAATTTGGGCTATGATGTTTTTTATTTATCCAGTTTCATTTCCACTGACATCAATAGAAACCACAGTAAGCAGCCCACAGCAGATGACTAACACTTGAAAATGAATAATGGTCTGTTTTGGCCATCAAACAATTGACTATATTTGGAGTTACCCGAAGCAATCTGTGATGCAATTCAGGGTTTTGCCATACTGCAAGAAAGCCACTTAAATGCTATTTGGAAACACAAGTAAGTGTCTCCAAATCAGAATGCTTCAGGCATACTGTGAATACACTGACCTTATACAACAACGCTAACCATCAGCAGACATCTGGAATTTACAAGGGGTACTCTATTCAGGAGACTTCTGGCAGATGAAAGGATCCAAAATGGAGAAGCTCTATTCATTAGCTGCTAAATGGGCACAGCGTGGGAAAACCATGGGTGGGGTTTGAAATCATGGATTACTTAGAGGCACATTTATCAAAGGTTGAATTTTGAATTCATGCGAGTCTATAAAAACTCCTCTAAACTCCATTCGAAATTTATTAAATAAATTACATTTCTCAAATTCAGATGCATTGATCGACCCGAAAACTCAAATCTAATTTAAAAACCTCGATTTAAGTTTTTTTTCTCCAAAAAAACCCCAAAAACTCGAAAGTCAGGAAGGCTGAAATCAACTCCAAATTGATCCCTGGACGTCTCCCATTGACCTAAACAGCAATTTGGCAGGTTTTAGGTGGTGAATCATTGAATCCGAGTTAGAGGGCCAGCGTATGATAAATCTCGAAAATCAAATTCGAATTTTTTTAAAAACTACAATCGAAGTGGAATACCTCCCTAGTAGAATTTGACAGTTTTGACCATAAAAAAAATTTGAAAATTTGAATTTTCTATTCGACCCTTGATATATCAGCCCCTTGGGGATATGGTAACACATCAACAATTTCCGGTACAGCTAGTTGCTGTCTGAAAACTGGGCTCACCTACAATATAGTCCTAATGTTAACATTAGCTCAGGCTGCTGAACAGATAGCAATCAGATACCAGGGGTATAAAAACCATGTAGACTTCCAAGACATTACCTGCGTAGATTTATCATTCATGCATGAAGAGTAGTGCACATGAGTGTCTCTGGGCCAATGTCCGGTGAGGTATTGTCCAGTTATGGTATCCAAGGAAGAAGTTCTCCTGATTGCATTCGATGTTCTTAACTGAAGTGAATTTGACCTCTCAGCTGCAGGACAGTAAGGAAAAGGAAAAACAATTAAGCATAAAATCAAAGCTCATTACATACAGAATGCAAGAAATACCATCATTCTGGACAGCAGGAGTTTCTAATGATTCACATTAGCAGACCATCATTACATGGAAGCTATTAAATGAAAGACCACAGTTTATGCAAGGCAGTTACTCCTATAAATATATACATAAGCAACAGAGCTGTGGTGCTGGGTCAAGAGCACTAACAAAGTCAGTGCTGGTGGGCAGTACAGTGGTTTACAGACTGGTATGTCTGCTCTGCAGTGCTGAAGTCTAGAGACCAAGTGCAAAATGGGTGGAGGTTTGTATGCGCTCCCCATGTCTCAGTGAGTTTCCTCAGGTTCTCTCTTTCACACTCATAACATACAGGAAACATTACTGGGCCCTGATTCATTTTTTCCTATTGTATTCAGGGGATGTAACAGGCACCTTGGCCTGTAATAAATGTAATTGATTCCCCGCACACCTGTTTTTTTCATAGATTTCACTGGTGGTGCAGGCTTTCCGTTGTCCTGGCTTGGTCCCACTGATACTTTACAATTTACACAGAGTTCCACATGCTCATGTTATGCAGTTGGGGAGCTTACTCCATTTATTGTATCACCAAATGTATCAACTTTTCAAGGGGGTACACTCTCCCTTTGTCATGATAAAGAATCAGGTGCAAAAACACCTTTAAAGCCATAAAAACATTTAAAAAAAAAACAAAAAAAAAAACTTTACTTTTACTCATTTGGTGGGGGGATAACAAATTGAGTAAAAGTAAAGTTAAAGAAAAACGATACCCCTACAATGTAGGTCTCTATAAAAAGATATTGCATAAAACAGCTCATATGTAAAACCCTGCTTCATAAATCAGGCCCGGGGGCCAAATGCAGCCCGTTTTCAAATTTACACCGGCCCTCAGCCTCCATCATGAAATTAATAATCATGCGGCCGCCAGCACAGTGCAATCATGGCCTAGCAGTAATATTTGGGCACATTAGTGAAATGATCTGCCACTTGGTCTATGCCTGTGTGCTAATGTGCCCAAATATTACTGCTGCAGCTACGCGATTCCTTATTTAAATGAGCTAAATGATGTTAATGGTTCAAAGAATGTCAGGCTGCATGGTCAGCCCCCACACATTTTCACCTCACCAAATCTGGCAGTTGTTGCAAAAAGTTTGGACACCCCTGATGTAAATAAACCATTTTTATAATAATATACTTTTAGTAGTAGTAATCAGAAATAGAAAATTGCCATTTTAAAAAATAAGGACAGTCCCTTGGGATCGTAGGATTCACGGTGCACACCAACGGAAACACAGTAAGACTGTCTCCCATAGACTCCATTTTATCCAAATAATTTTCATTTTTAAAAAATGGTTTCCTTTTTTCTCCGTAATAATGAAATAGTACCTTGTACTTGATCCAAAATAAGATATAATTAATCCTTAATCGAAGCAAAACCAGCCTATTGGGTTTATTTAATTTTTACATGATTTTCCAGAGCATTCTGCAACCGTAGTTTAAATGCTTTGGTAACCCTGGTAAAGAGCTTTTATTGACTACAAATGATCTATAAAAAGCCCTAAGTTGAGCTAAGGAATTTAGTATTTTTTTTTTAATCTTTTTTATGTGTGTAGGATTCAGGTTTGGGCAAACACAAGAGCATAAGCTACCTGATTCCATTTTATTCAACCTGCTTATACCAAGCTTTCAACATTTATTAAAATAGAGCTATGTATGTTGAACTCACAAAAATGCACATGCTTCAGTTAGATAATGAGACTGTAAACACAATATATATACATTTCAACAGACCAAATCTATTTATCTTGGGAAACATTGCAAGGGACATTAACACTAAATCAGAAGCTATAATATTCACACGCATAACATAACACACCCATAACCCATTCTAATTAATGCAAAGCACTATGAAAGGGGTTGTTCACATTCAAATTGACTTTTAGGTTAAGGGCACATGCGAAGATTTGGGGAGATTTAGTCATCCGGGTACAAATCTTCTCTTCTTTGGGTGAATAATCTCCCAAAAAAAGTCTTCCTGTCGGCTAGAATCTAAATCGCAGACGGGATGGCACTCGGATCTGTTCCCCGAAGTCGACTTACGAAACACCACCCAGCCCGCGATTTAGATTCTAGCCGGCAGGAAGGCTTTTTGGGGAGATTAGTCGCCCGAAGAAGAGGCAATTTGTCACCGGGCAACCATCTTCCCGAATCTTCGCATATGTCTCTGCCCTTAGCATGATGTAGAGAGTGATATTCTGAGACAGTCTGTATCTAGTTTTAATTTTTTATTTGTGGCTTTTGAGTTATTTGTCTTTTATTGTAAACTCTGATTACATTTCCCTAATTTATGCTGTTATTTTTCAGTCCGCTTCTACTGTAATGCCCCACTGTACATTACTTTTCTTATTTTAAGTCATTTTGTCACAGTCCACACCAAAGATATAGTGAATAAAGTACCCCCTCTTGTAAAATATAAGGATATTATTACCGAGGAGTTTCATGACCATATAAAAACACGAGGCCGAAGGCCGAGTGTTTTTATACAGGTCATGGAACTCCGAGGTAACTTCTAATATCCTCATATTTTGCAACTGGGGGTACTTTATTTATTATAATACACAAATTTTAGTGAGTCATGTGACAGAAATGACATCACTACTCACCGTTTATAACTGATGACATCAATACTCACCGTTTATAAGGATATAATTTACAGGATATTCATGGCTTTTGTGTATTATAAATAAATAAATAAAATAGTAAAATCTAGGTTTGTTGTACGGAGTAATTAGTTATTAGACTTTTATTAAGCTGTTTAGTTGTTAAGGAGAGCCCTGATATATATTTGTTTAAGGGAACTGTATAGTAGTTTCTGTAGGTTGTAGTAATTCTGTTACTGCACAAGGACAGCTGTTTCTACTCATTTTTTATTAAATCTGAAGCTTGGTTGAGGTCAAATTTATTGTCTTGAGAAAGCAGCAAAGAGCAAAAAATGTGATTGTGGGCTTCGGCCTTCAAGAGATCCATAATGCCAACACTGTATTAACTAATGGAAACCAAGGGCAGTGATTTTTTCCTAGGTCGAGACTGTGATCTATAAGAGACTTCTTACCTGTCAAGGGGTTTGAAACCAGGATCAAGTGTAGACAAAGTAAAGCTAAAGATTTAAAGGGTTTGTTCACTTTTAAGTCAACTTTTGGTAAGATGTAAAAAGTGATATTCTGAGATAATTTGCAATTGGTTTTCATTCTTTGCATTTGTGGTTTTTTGATTATTCAGCTATTTATTCCGCAGCTCTCCAGTTTGCAATTTCAGCAATCTGATCGCTAGGGTTCAAATTACCCTAGCAACCATGCATTGATTAGAATAAAATACTGGAATATGAATAGTAGAGGACCTAAATAGAATGAGTAATAACAAGTAGCAATAACAATACATTTGTAGTCTTACAAAGCATTTGTTTTTAGATGGGGACAGTGACACCTCATTTGAAAGCTGGAGAGAATCAGAGTAAAAAGGCAAATAATTAAAAAAAAATTAAAAATAATGAAGAGATGCTAAGAACTGGCAGTTCTATAAAATACTAAAAGTTAACCTAAAGGTGAACCAACCCTTCAAAGAGGACAGACAAGGTGATATGTTAGTGGATGGACGCTCAAAGCAAGAAAGTGTATGAGTGACCAGCTTCTACAGCTTTTTTATTATGGTAAATCTGGAGCTTGGTTTACAAGGTCTAATTGTTTTTCTCTATTTCTACTGAGAATGCACAAAGAAAAATGATGAGTCTTCTGACTCCAAGGGGCAGATTTATCAAAGTTCGAAGTGAAATTCTTTGCTAATTTTTGTGTACTTCGAGTAAGGAATAGTCCAAATTCGATTCGAATTTGAAAAAAAATTTGAAAATTCAAATTTCTAAATGTCCATTCGCCATCTAAAACCTGCCGAATTGCTGTTTTAGCCTATGGGGGACCTCCTAAAACCCATTTGGAGTCGATTGGTGGACTTTGAAAAATCGAAGGAACAACTTAGATTAGTACGATTCGAATGCGCTATTACTTCAATTCGTAGGATTCAAATTTGATCGAAAAGGGACCTATTTGATCTAAAACTGACCTATTCGGCCAAAAAAACTTCGATTTAATTTTTTGAATTGGAATTTTGACGTTTTTCAAATTCTATATTCGACCCATGATAAATCTGCACCCAAGTTGTCTTCATAATTGTCATAAACATAGAAACTAACTCTCTGTAACTAGCCGCTAATGCCACCTGCGGGAAACAGTGCTCCCCAAAGGAGATAAAACAACCAAGAACACATTTTCATTTGGGTTATCCCAACAAGTAAAACATTGTAATTGTGTGAAACTTTAAATATAATATTGTTTCTTTTAGCATTATTATTACTACTGCTAGAAAAAAAACTCAAGTTTTTCCAGCTGATTATAAGAAATGTTAAATAAAGTTAAGTGAAGTGGTTCCAGTGCAAAATATCCAAAAGCAGCTAAATTCAAGTCTCTATGAAAGTAACATGTAGGCACACTGGGGAGATTTTCACAAACGAAGTCATTTCTTTCCAATGCATCTGAATACCGGTATATAAAGCTGACTTGATTATGTGACAAAACAATATCTGCATCCAAGGTTCAAGGCAAGCTAAGCAAAGAATGCCCTATGCCAAGAATTGTCAAACAGTATTCTTCATCGGAGTGTACATGTATTGGATCAGTTATCCGGAAACCAGTTATCCAGAAAGTTCTGAATTACGGAAAGGCTGTCTCCCATAGACTGCATTATAATCAAATAA
Organism: Xenopus laevis; assembly: GCF_017654675.1. Lineage (NCBI taxonomy): Eukaryota > Metazoa > Chordata > Amphibia > Anura > Pipidae > Xenopus > Xenopus laevis. Next base: position 34,500,744 of record NC_054381.1, on the reverse strand, counting down.
TAATTTTTTTAAATGATTTTCCTATTTTTCTGTAATAAAACAGTACCTTGTACTTGATCCAAACTAAGATATAGTTAATCCTCATTGAAAGCAAAACAAGCCTATTGGGTTTATTTAATGTTTACATGATTTTCTAGTAGATCCAAATTGCGTTAATATCTGTTATCCGGAAAACACCAGGTCCCGAGCATTCTGGATAAGGATCATATACATACCTGTCGTATGTTCCAAATCCTTTATTCGGGGGTAAATGCTTTCATATCTCTACAACCAAATGTTAATTATAGCTGTTCTAAAAATGATTTTTTTAAAAAAACAGGGCACGAAGAACAGAGATCCCAAGAGTATTCATCACAAAAGGAAAAGGATGCATTCACAAGAATTCCAGCCAGAAATATAACTAGTAGATTAACTGAACCAAAAGCCCTGTACAGGAGCATAGCAGTGTATCCAACAAGAGGACATCGGACAGAATCCAGAAACCAATGCTGAATCAGACATTTGTGGGACCTTGCTTTTTAATTCTGCTTAAAGTGTGATAGAATTATATATGTTTTATTATTATGGAAAAATTAAATGAGGCCTCCTGGCTGGCAACGTTGCAGAAGAGCTGTGATTTGCCAGCATCCCCATGTCAAATAGGATATGGCTAGAGAAGGAGAGAGATATGGAGAAATTTGGAAGATTCATTTGGAAAGAGGGCAGATGTAATCTGCTATATGGCTGTTGGCTAGTTGGTAGTAGCCCTATTTAAAAAAAAATAAATGCTCTGTAAGGCTACATAATATAGTCACTGCTACTTTTTATTACTTATCTTTCTGTCCATATTCCAATATCGTATTTAAATCAATGCATGGTTGCTAATGCAATTTGAACCCTAGCAACCAGATTGCTGAAATTGCAAACTGGAGAGCTGCTAAACAGAAAGCTAAATAACTCAAAAATCACAAATAATAAAAAATAAAAACAAATTGCAAATTGTCTCAGAATATCACTCTCTACGTCATACTAAAAGTTAATTTAAAGGTGAACAACCCCATTTATAACATTACTGTAATACTACAGTACCGTACAGTAATTATTGTAATAGCATTATTCTGCAAGGGGTACAAAGACAGCATTGAGTTTAAAACTTTTGGTGACTGTTCAGAAAGACATGGGCTATGGCTGAGACAGTAGTGTTAATGCTATGGTGCAGCCATTCACAGTGGTTACAACCTCAAACAATAAACATCAACACTGCCTTAGTAACAACTCGAGCAGCGAGGGAGAGGAAGCACTGGTGCATTCACATACAACTTCAGCACAGAAATCATACTGAGACAATGCAATGAAAGACAGAAAATTTGCACCAGAGCTAGCAATCCATAGCAAACAATCAGGGCACTGCAATTACTAGTCAACCATGTACAAGAGTACTTTTAAAAAGGCTAACTAAACCCTGGCACATACATTGTCCTCTGAATAACTCTGCGTTCAGATTTTTTAAAATAGTTTTTCATCTTTAGACTAACTTTTAGTATGATGTAGAGAGTGATATTCTAAAACAATTTGCATTTGGTTTTCATTTTGTGTTTTTTTTAGTTATTTCGCTTTTTATTCAGCAGCTGTCCAGTTTCAGCAATCTGGTTGCTGGAGTGGCAATTACCGTAGCAACCATGCATTGAGTTGAATAAGAGACTGGAATTTGAACAGGAGAGGCCTGAATAGAAAGATGAGCAATAAAAAGCAGCAATAACTATACATTTGTAGCCTTACAGAGCATTTTTTCCATGGGGTCAGTGACCCTTATTTGAAAGCTGGAAAGAGTCAGAAGAAGAATAATTCATAAACTATAAAAATATCAATAATGAAGACCAATTGAAAAGTTTTTTTAGAATTGTTCATTCTATAACATACTAAAAATTAACTTAAAGGTGATCCACCCCTTTAAGCACATTTGTTTGTTGTTTGGGGAAGTGGTGGTTGTTACAGCTCACTGCTCTGGATCCTCGTCAAATTAAGCAATTTACCATAAACATAGAGAAACCATTTAGCTGCTGAAAGGGTGTAAAGGTTACAAACTTACAACCTCAACTACACTAAATTTGTATGCAGAACTTGATATATACTGACAAATATTTAACCAAAAAAAAAATACAGCTTCCGATTTGTGTCAGCAACTGAATGGCTCATTAGGGCAGTTCCCACATTGTGAGCAGTGACTGGGGGGCTGCAGGACAGTTAGGGTTAGATTTGGGGAGAATGATCTTCTAGGTGGGTACACCTGAAAGAACAAAATTAAGGTTTGGGATGACCATTTTTTGTTGGCTTAGATATATATGGCTAAATGGCAAACACATCAATATTTTGTTATGACTGTAAGCTCATTATGAGCTAAGAGGCCTTGAAAACAAATACAGGCATGGGACCTGTTATACAGAATGCTCGGTGCCTGGGGTTTTCTGGATAACGGGTCTTTCCGTAATTCGTTCTTCATACCTTATGTCTACTAGAAAATCATTTAAACCCCAATAGGCTGGTTTTGCTTCCAATAAGGATTAATTACATCTTAGTTTGGATCAAATACAAGGTACTGTTTTATTATTACAGAGAAAAAGTAAATAATTTTTAAACATTTGCATTATTTTATTATGGAGTCTAACGGAGACATAGTAATTTTTTTAATTTTTTTTTTTTACATAGTAACTTTTTTTAACCTGCCTGTTACTTGATCCAGAGGAAGTCAAAAAAAGCCTCTCCAATTTGCCTCAGAGGGGGAAAAATTCTTTCCTGACTCTAAAATGGCAATCGGACCAGTCCCTGGATTAACTTGTACGATGCGCTATCTTCCATAACCCTGTATTCCTCACTTGCTAAAAAGCCATCTAATCTAATGTATCAGCCTGTACGACTGATTCAGGGAGAGAATTCCACATCTTCACAGCTCTCACTGTAAAAAACCCTTTGTGAATATTTAGGCGGAACCTCTTTTCTTCTAATCGGAATGGGTGACCTTGTGTCAGCTGGAAAGACCTACTGGTAAAATAAGCATTAGAGAGATTATTATATGATCCCCTTATATATTTATACATAGTTATCATATCACCCCTTAAGCGCCCTTTCCGTAATTCTGAGCTTTCTGGATAACGGATCCCATATAACCTCTCTAAGGGGTTCTCAACCAAAGAGAAGCAAATACCATCATAATTATTCATAGCCAATTGCTAACCAGTTACAGGGCCACATCCACTCACTAGGTCAGCCCCTTGACACAATTTACCTTTGTAACACAAACACATCTGAAAGGCAGTGACATTTCAAGTCCATTGGTCTCTATGCCAAATAAACTCACACTTGGCTAACATTTGTACACAGGTTGCCAATGACAGTTGTAAATGACACAAACAAAGCCATCTGCAAAATGTTCTTATAACACCCACGGGCAGACAGAGCCAATCTTATTAAGAGCGCACACATCTATGCTTACATTATAGGATAAAACTACACGGGAAATTTTGATCAGATTTTGTGGGTCCGTTTTTTTCTGATCTTGCCATGCAACTGCACATAACACAATGCAACAGCATGAAAATCTGATCCCCCTATAGCTAGAATATAAAGTCGGATCAGATAAAGTCAGATGCTGTGGTTTGTTCATGCATCTTTATCCGACAGTCAGTGTATTTCAATGGAAAATAAAAGTCGGTCAGACACCTTTAGATTTTATTTAGTTGGATGAGGATGTAACATGCAGCGTTTGCAGCACACAGTCGTGTTGCATCGGATAGAACATTTTCCATGTCGTTTACACATCAGATTTTTATATCAGTCCCATTATAGTTTGACCCTTGTGACTACAACCGACTTGTAGGATGCGTTTTGTCAATACGAAGACAAACTAGAAAATCAAGTAAACATGAAATAAACCGAATAGGTTGGTTTTGCTTCCACTAAGGATTAATTAAATCTTAGTTTGGATCCAGTACAAGGTACTGCTTTATTATTACAGAGAAAAAGGAATCATTTTTAAACATTTGGATTATTTCATTATAATTCTGTCATTCTGAACCTTTTGGATAATGGGTTTCCGGATAACGGATCCCATACCTGTACTTGTAATCCTAGAGCCTATTTAGAATCAGTGTGGACTGGCCATGACCAAGGCTTGAACTGTAAAACAAATAAAACAGAGTTTTACTCTGGGGTGACTGGAGGACATGTCAGTGCACATGTTTTATAATCACTTTGTCATTAACATAAGAGGCCTAAATATGGAAACTTACTGATTATGTATCATTTACACTAAAGTAGAGTAAGGCCAAATATGGTGAAGGCTGGGACAAGGGGCAACCTAATCACACAGTCAACTATAACTTCAAAATGAATTACTACACTCATATGGACAGCATTTAGCATTGTTTTATAGGCAAACTTACTTTTATATCCCATTATCTCTTATGCCACAAGAATATAAAAATTATTAATAACCCTGAAATTCATAAAAGGGGTAAAGGCAACACTTTTTTTCTACTTAAAGTAATTAAGTTTGTTTCTAGTATGTTATGGAATGGCCAAATCTAAAATAACTTTTCAATAGTTTTTTTTTTTTTTGAGTTTTTTAATTATTTGCCCTCTTCTTCAGACTTTTTCCAGCTTTCAAATGGGGGTCTCTGACCACATCTAAAAAACAAATGCTCTGCAAGGCAATGCATTCATTTTAATGCTACTTTTTATTACTCATCTTTCTATCCAGGCCTCTCCTATTCATATGCCAGTCTCTTATTCAAATCAATGCATGGTTGCTAGTGTAATTTGAACCATAGCAAACAGATTGCTGGAATTGCAAAACTAGAGAGCTACTGAATAAAATGCTAAATAACGCAAATAATAAAAAATAAAAATCAATTACAAATTGTCTCAGAATTAGGGATGCACCAAATCCAGGATTCGGTTCGGGATTCGGCCTTTTTCAGCAGGATTCAGATTTGGCCGAATCTTTCTGCCCGGCCGAACCGATCTGAATTTTCATATGCAAATTAGGGGTTGGGGAGGGAAAGTGCGTGACTTTTTGTCACAAAACAAGGAAGTAAAAAATGTTTTCTCCTTCTCACCCCTAATTTGTATATGCAAATTAGGATTCGGTTTTGGTATTCGGCCAAATCTTTTAAAAAGGATTCAGGGGTTTGGCCGAATCCAAAATAGTGGATTTGGTGCATCCCTACTCAGAATATCACTCTCTACATCTTACTAAAAGTTAACACAAAGGTGAACAACCCTTTTAAGTGGAGTTTCTATACTGATCCTTTAGCCACACACAGATTATGGGAAACGCCGGTCAAGAGAGAGTTTGTTATTTTTGCAAAATTGCCTTTAATGAAGGCTACTTCACAAAAATAGCAGCATAATCTTGCAGGGCACTGCCATCCATTACAGTTCATGAAACAAACTACACCCATAATCAGGTGACTAATATGCAATGCAGCTGATGCAAGCTTTACAAAAAAACAGGCATGGCCAAAAAAAATTCAATAAGGTGTTTTTAGCTGCTATGCACTTTTAAGCTGTCGTCTCTCTTATGATCGACTAAACAGGACTGTCCATGCAGACAAAGTAGCACCAGCAGCAGTTTGCTTAACTGTACAAGGAATTGTGCATGGTCGCCTCTATCATTTGGAATAGTACAGTGATCAAAATGCAAAGACTAAAAGAAAAGCACTTTGAATTATTCTCTAATAGATGCAGGCCCAGATTTGTGGAAAGGCCACCTAGGCCCGGGTCTAGGGTGGCAGGATTTTAGGGGGCCGGCATGCTGAGCAACCACACCCACATTGGTTGAAAAACAGTGGGATGCGCTGGAGATACAATAATTTTTTAAATGTCCCATGCACCAATCCCCATTGCTCCAGTCCAAATGAAGAAAATTTGCACGAATAAAGGGGAGGGGACAGAGGCGCCCATTATGTAAATCCGGCCCTGAACAGAGGGCATATTCACATCAGATTTGGAATAGGTTATAGTGAGCATGGAGTCATTTTTCTATGCCCTATAAACCATACAGAAAAGCAGGAGCAAAAAGTATAGAGGAAGCAGAACCTGTGACTGCTGGAAAGCCTAAAAATTGTAGCGGAACTAAGAAACTGACTGATAAGCAGTTCAATATAAGTTTATGACAAATGTCTTACATGAAAAGTTTAGGAAGGGGGGGGGCTTATATCATTTTGTGCTGGAGACCATTAAATTCTAATTAAAGGGTTGTTAACCTTCCAAACACTTTTTTTAGTTGAGTTGTTTTCAGATTGTTCCTCAAAAATAAAGACTTTTTTCAATCACTTTCCATTATTTATTTTTTACTGTTTTTCCAAAATGTAAAATTAAATTTGAATGTTTCTGTCTGTGGTGTTTGAGTCTGATAGCTCAGGTGCAAGGCCCTAAACTGTTACATTTGTGCAACATGTAGTTGATCCATTTCTCAGCAGCATCTCTGGAGTATTAGCAACTATTGTATCAATTCTAACAGCTGCCTGTAATGAAACCCAGAGATTCTACGCAGCAGGGACAAAGATAAGAAACATATCAATTTAGAACAGTTTACCTTTAGTAGCAGAGATGCCAGACAGCACCTTATATCGCCTACCCCAGCAGTTTTTTTGTGCTTTTTATTACAGAAATTATTAGGGATGCACCGAATCCACTATTTTGGATTCGGCCCAACCCCCGAATCCTTCGCGAAAGAATCGGCCAAATACCGAACCCAATGCATTTGCAAATTAGGGGTGGGATGGGGAAAATTGTTTTGTGACAAAAATCACGTGATTTCCCTTCCCACCCCTAATTTGTAAATGCAAATTAGGATTCAGATTCGGTTCGCTGAGCAGAAGGATTCAGCCGAATCCAGCTGAAAAAGGCCGAATCCAGAACCGAATCCTTGATTCGGTGCATCCCTAATATATATATATATATATATATATATATATATATATATATATATATATATATATATTTTTATATCTTCGGTATCCGCACTCCAACAAAGCAATTTCAGGGGTGCACGGCCATATATCAATCATATACTCACAATTTGGAATAAAACATTCCCAGGCCAGCACTTCCTTTAGTAAATCAAGTGATTTTATTTTTCACACATCACAGTGCTCCAACTTTCAGTCCCTCTTGGGAACTTTTTCAAGGATGTGTATATATTGTAGAAAGAGAGCTGTTGCACGCAAGGGACTTTGTCAAAAGGTAAAAAAATAAATTCTATTTGGATCGACGTTTCGACCCTCAATGGGTATAGTCCGTTGCATGCAACAGCTCTCTTTCTACAAATTTATATATATATTCTGTTGGCACCAGGGCATTATCTCATTTTGAAGTGTGTGCAGCAGTCTCACAACTTGTATATGTGTATGTATAGATATATATATATATATATATATAATACACAAAAGCCATGAATATCTTGTAAATTATATTCTTATAAACTGTGAGTTCTGATGTCATCAGTTATAAACGGTGAGTTCTGATGTCATTTCTGTCACATGACTCACTGAAACGTGTGTATTATAATAAATAAAGTACCCCCAGTTGCAAAATATGAGGATATTAGAAGTTACCTCGGAGTTCCATGACCTTTATAAAAACACTCGGCCTTCGGCCTCGTGTTTTTATATGGTCATGGAACTCCTTGGTAACTTATAATATCCTTATATTTTACAAGAGGGGGTACTTTATTCACTATATATATATATATATATACACACACACATCTATATAATTCATATACCCCCCCACCCAATGGTATGTGCTGCTGCTTTAGCATTACTATGGATCACTTCATGTTACTGGCTGAAAAGGGGGGGGGATGAAATCCAGAATAATTCTAATATCTCTCCAGCTGTTGCAGAAGTGCGACTCCCAGCAAGCTCTGTTCTTGCAGTCAGGGCATGAGTACAACTCCCAGAGCGTCCTGCTGCTGAGAGTTGTAGTTGTGGAACAGCTGGAAGGCGCATGTACGTTATTAAGTGTCTCACCTCTGCCTCCAGGGGACCCTGCGCTCCTCCTGTCCGGGGAAGTGCTTCTCCTCCTGCGGACTCGGGCTCCGACCGCTTCACTGGCCGAGGTGTGATGCTGGGCAAGGGGGAGAGGGGGCGGCGGGGTGCAGCTTGAGGGACTAGGGGGGGCGGGCTCCGTGTTACTCCCGACTGAAGCGGAAGGGGACCGGCTGGGGCTGTGCAGGAGCTGAAAGGGCACTGTAGCCCGAATAGGCTGAAGGAGACGGCTGCCCGCTGCTGCACCTGCCCCCGGGGGGCCATTGGTAGGGGAACTGGAGGTGCGTTTCACTCTGGGGTGATTGGAGGACATGTCAGTGCACATACAGGGATTAACCTCCCTCTGGGCACAGCCCCCAAAACGGGAAGAGGTTTAAACTTCCCACGGTGAAGCGATAAGGAGCCCTGTTCCCATGCGCCCTGTCACACCACAGCCGGTGACGCAGCTCCTCCTCCGCTGCCCCCCAGAATGGCCGGTGACTGTCACAGAGCGGTGAGGAGGAAGGGGGCAGGCTTGCGCAGCTGCAAGAGTGGGCGCGTCGGAGCCAATCAAAGCCGACAGGAGAGGTACGACGTAACGGCCCTCTGCCAATGATACGGCAAAGAAACACGGACGGCTCAGCCAATGGGGCGGGGCGTGTGTACACACCGAATGACGTTTACAGAATGAGCTGGAGATTGGATGTGTGTGAGTGAGATGCTCACGTGTGAGGACCAATGTGTAGTGCGGGGAAGTTCAGCCTCATGCACATGGCTCCTTCCACAAGCCTCTCACTGCCGCCTTGCGCCCTAAGCACGACTTTTACTTTCTCTATGAGTCCTTGTGTGAATGCTCTCTGACGTTCACACGTCTGTATATGATAGGGCAATGCCGTGTAGCAGTTACATTTTGATCGTATATTTTCTCTACGTAACATAAACGTACCCACACAAGTATCTAGTCTGTTACAAGACAATAGAGTCAGAAAGGCGTGCAGCTGATTGGACTAGAACACCTTAGGGATCATTTATGAACCCAAATGCAATACTCACGTAAACGCATCTGAAATGGGCGCTGGGCTTGTGCGAGAGCCAAAATGCTGCTGGACAGAACCAGACTGTGGGTTCTGGCAAATGCCACAGGGGCTGCTGTAAGATGTCATATACAGTCACTTTTATTGGGCTGTTTGGGCCTCTGTGCAGTTGAAATGCCAGGGCCTAGTCCAGTCCTGCTGCTGGATCAGGCTATGTGATGAATTGCACACAAGGACGTGCAAAGTACAGGGTTTGGGCTGGACTCCACGAGCGTTCAACACACGCGACAACTTAGAAGGAGTCGCACTCATGAAGATATAATTGGACTGAATGGAAAGTCTGTGGCAACAACTACCTTACATCCGACACAACTTTTGGATGTGGACGCAGAAAGCAGCGTCTTCATCCGACAGTCGGATTGTGTAGTTGTTAATCCGACTTTTCATTCAGTCCAATCATATCTTCACCTGCGCGATTCCATCCGACTTGTCGCGTTCGTTTTGTCGGCGGGGGCGACGGTCTGACCAAAACCGCTCGTGAAGTCCAGCCCAAAGGAAGTCTAGGAATGAACAGCTGCCTTGAAGAAAGATTTCAAGCAGTTTTAATACTTGTACCAGTAGTGTTGATTTTGATGTCATGCACATAAACCGGCTGGGGGTGATGCCATTCTGTCTATACACAAGTTATCATCAACATTGTTAATTTCCACATGAATTAGTGAATTGCACTCAAGATGGAGGGAGCGTGCCCTATCCTGCATAGGATATTGCTCTGGAGTATTTCAACAGAGCATTGCATCCACCCACCCACCCTCACCAAAACTTCAATGTCACGTTACTGTAGCACACCGCAATCATCGGTCCACAATCACTCACCTGCAACTTGTATAGGATGGCAGGAATGCAGGCAGGAGGGGAAGGTGCATAATGGGGAGCATGCGGGCCTTTAATACTCCCCAACTATTCCTCTGGGTCTGCTTATTGGAAGTCAATCCACTGTGCATGATCCATTAAATCAACTAACATGAATTCTCTCTCTTATTCATGGGTATGTTACTGATCATGTACAGCAAGGCCAGAACTACAAGTAGGTAGAAGAGGCAGGTTCCAACCGTTGGGGGGGGGGGGGGGTCAGGCATGTAACTCTTGTATTTGCCTACCCCTTCTCTGGGCCCCCTTCCTCCCACCACCTGCTTATCATTGATAAATGCTGCCAACTCGTACCCAGCCAACGTACTAGGGGCAGGTTGAAGTGGCAGAATCTGTGGATTCTGGCTGCTGTAAGATGCCATAGACAGTCCCTATTTATTGGACTGGTTGTGGCCTTTTTGGGCATCTGTTCATTTGAATTGCCAGGGTTTATTTTAAATCCCAATCCGGACCTGCCATATTCTATTCATGTGATGTGTTAGTATGATTGTACAATACATACTAAGCCTGGTGACCTTAAAACACTCTGGCATGTTTTGTTTGATTGCAAGCATATATATTAGTCATTTCTGTCCCCGGCTAATCCTCTGTTTGATATGCATTGTAATATGATGCATTGTGGGAGCTGTGCAGGTTACATAAAAGGGGTGTAAACCCAAAAAATATAAGTATGCCTAAGAAAATAATTTTCCCTTATAAACTCATTTAAAATATCCAGTGGTTTCAAAGTTATTTTTAAAAGTGACTGCTCTCCATCTGATCTGGTGGTTCTGACTATTGAAACAATGTAGCAGAACCATGGCTGGAGGAGAATTGACTCCTACTACATTGTTTCAAGCATCACAGCCAAGAGTTCAGAAACTGAAACGTATATGTCTTTCAGTTGCAGTTATATTTACAAATAACTTAAAAATGTGTTTGTGAATGTATAGGGGGAAAGTGTCTTGGAAAGTAGGACATGGTCAGTGGCTCTTTTGTCCAGTGCAGCATTGTGATCAATAGTACCCTGCCTCTTCCCACTCAGACTTTTGTGCAATTTTTCCATCTTCCCAACATTTAACCCATTTGCACTTAGTACCGTATTGCAGCCGCAGATGTAATTGTGTAATGTTTTCCTTTTTATATAGTCCACAGAGATGTGTATAAAGGGAATATCAACCCAAAAAATAACATTTTGCGTAATAGAAAATATAGTTCGAAGCAACTTTGCAGTATACATTCATTACACATTTTCTATGGTTTTTCAGTTAGTAGTATATGTATTGGTAGTGTTTGTCTGTCCCTGTCTATTCTCTGCCCTGGTGATTCAGACTGTTGATACAATGTAAGACAAGGCAGCTGATTAACAGACCTGTCTTTGCTAGGGAACCAAGACTTTTGCAACTTGTTTAAAAATTAACAACCAGGAGTTGAGCAAATGCTGCTTTCAATAGCAATTGAACATTTTTAATTAATGTATATTGGAAAGTTGCTTAGAATTATGTTTTCTCTTATTAGGCAATTTTTATTTTGGGGTTGACTTGCCCTATAAGTGCAAGATGTGAAGCAGTCCCTCTGATTATATCTGCTGTCAGATATAACCCACTGTGCCAACCTGGGTTCAGACACATGGAGCGGATTTTAGTGCTAGAACACAAGTATACATTTTGCACCAGAATTTTCTCAATTTTTTTGCTGACACTGAAAATAGCAGATGAGGCTATCAGGCCTGGATGGATGGCCCAAGTTTGTCATGACTCATTACCCCCTGGCATACCCTTTGCATACACACGCATGGGCAAGTCTTTCCTTGTCATGTCCAGAGTCCTGGGGATTGGCTCACAGAAGATTTAAAGAGCTATCAAATCTCCCACGCATCCCCAGTGCTACGGAAACCAATTCAGATGCGGCTGGGCAGCATGCCACCCCTACAATCCTGCCGCCCTAGGCCTGGGCCTTTGTAGCCTTCCCACAAATCCAGGTCTGGGGGTTGTAAGAAACAGCCCAGTGTATCGTTTGTCTTAACCAAGTGTATCCTCACAGTATCTGTGAGACAACTTGTTTCAAGTTTATAGAGGATTCTACTCATTTTATTTCATTGTCATTGTCATTGGAGTATAAAGATAGGAAGATGAGAATTGACTCATTTTCTGATTTTACAATAAAAGATATGACACCACTTTTCTAAAACATACATTAGTTTGGCAGATGAATTCACTTCTAGGGGCAAATTTACTAAAGGGCGAAGTGACTAACACGGGCGAAAATTCAGCAGTGTGACGTCATTTTGGTACTTCACCAATTTACTAATGGTCGTTGACGTAACTTCGCTAGAGAAGGAGATTGACTCTATCGGTACTTAGTTCCCTAACAGCTGTCGAATTTGTGCTCTGGTGAATGGATATAACTACACAAATTCACTAAGATGCGGATTTTACGGAGTGTTACCTCTTCGCTAGACTTGCCTTCGCCACCTCAGACTAGGCGAAGTGCAATAGATTAGATAGGAGTTCCTAAAAAAATAGTTGAATAGTCCCAAAAAACGCTAGCGTCTTTTACTACTTCAGGGTGATAGGCTGAAAAAAAGTGTAAATTCTTTTTGGGGTAACCGACTTTCCCCCTACATTTCCTAACATATGGCACATAAACTATACACTGGGCTCATGTGTAGGGCAATATAACAACTCTATTTTATTTTATTAAGCTTCCCGGGCTTGTGTAGTGTAATGTATTTGCTGCAACATATACGTCCATTGAACTTTAACTTCCCGCCTTATGCAAATTTGGCAATGCTAGCGCAACTTCGCTTCGCTTGCCGCAGTAAAGCTAGCGCAACTTCGTCAGCATTTGGCGCCCTGGACGCAACGTCGGATTTTAGTGCATTAGCATTGTCCTGGTGAATCTACGCCTGGCAAAGTGTTGCGCTGTGAGCAAAGCCGTCACTGACAAGTTTATGGAGGTTAGTAAGTTTCTTATATATTCTCTTTTTATTGAAAAAGAAAGCATATTAAGACATAGCATAAACATAGGTATCAAGGTTAGAGTAGTATCACAACAAAGATATAGAGATTGAATCATGTGATATACAATAGCAAACTATCCTGGGCCATGTAGCATATCAAAATACACACAGTAAAGGCGCAGTTGTCAGAGTAACACTACCCAGTCATATTTATCATAACACATATTACGTCCCATACCAGATTACGTCACTTGACTGCTACAGCAATCTAGGGACCATTTACCTTCAAAGAATACTCATATCTTGTTGAAAAGCAAATAGGTTAAAAACATAACAATAGGATACCAAAATCAGATGAATAACAAAATATAAAGGAGACCAGAAAAGACAGGAACAGAAAAAGAAAAAGTAAAGTCAGAAAAGAAAAGGAGTCGCTCAGCCGTTGTAAATTACTCTAATGATAGACAAATAAGTCCCAACATAGATTTACCAAGTAAAATATGACACATATCCAAATTAGAGAAGCTCCTAGTCCGAATACAAAAGTTTATATTGAGCTGATTCTAAAAATACAACCCATGTCGTCCAGGTCTTAATATATACCTCATGTGTCTCATACACATAACTAAGTAGCTCTTCCATACGCCTAATCTCACCCATTTCTTTGAACCATTCCTGTATTGTAGGAGGAATTATGGATTTCCAGTGACGGGGGATTACGGTTCGTGCAGCACTCAGACAAAAACCCACTAACGACCGTTTATATTTAAACATATTCCCTGGTAGCATAGAGAGAATACCTATTGAAGGAGTTGTTGGGATATCCAGACCTGTTACCATGTTAATAACTTTAAACACTCCTTCCCAGAAGGGTTTTAACACCGAGCATGACCACCATATATGAGTGGGGGAGCCTAATGCCATTTCACACCTCCAGCAAAGAGCAGAAACCGCAGGATACATTTTGTGCAAAAGCTCAGGACACCTATACCATCTAGAGACAATTTTATAATTTGTTTCCTGCGGTTTACACGCAATAGAGAATTTATGGGAAAGGAAAAAGCACGATTTCCATTGTTCAGCACTAAATGTAGATTGTAATTCCTTTTCCCAGCTGGCAGTATATTTTGGAGGCGCTTGCACCACTCTGGGATCTGACAACTTATATAATATAGAGATTCCATGCCTAAGAGGATCTGATTGTAAACAAAGATCCTCGAAAGCAGTAGAAGGTGTAGTCATAATCTGTCGATTCACCGAATTCCCTAGCCAGTGTTGGAGTTGAGAAAATTTCATTTGAGATAAAAATGTTGCTGGAATACCAGGGCAAACAGTATCAAATGGTAACAATAGTTTATCCTGCACAACCTGTCCACATATAAAATTGTCATTAAACCGTCTGCCCAGGAATAAACCCTTGGTCATGCCCGGCGGGAAAGTCGGGTTACCAATAATAGGTGTCATTAATCCAATCCGAGAAATTAAGTATGGAGCAGTTTTTAGGAAACAATCCGCCTGTGAAAGAGTTTCTCTGCATATTTTAGGCAATGTGTGTTTGTCAGGTCTGAGAGCGGGGCGCAGCCACCAAAGAGCCTGAATAGGTCTGTCGAGTAGTGATTGTTCGATTTGAATCCACTTTTTCTGATCCTTATAATGAAACCACTCTATGATTCTGTTCAAAACCGAAGATCTTAAATAACCCCTTATGTTAGGGAGGCCTAATCCCCCGGCAGATTTATGCATCCTCAATACATTCCTACTGATTCTAGGGTTTTTCTTAGCCCAAATAAACTTAGTGAACGATGAGTGCAAAATGTTAAAGAAACGAATAGGGGGTTGGACCGGGATAGCCTGAAATTGATATAAAAGTCGAGGTAGAATATTCATCTTTATCAGACTAAGCCGGCCAAACCACGAAATATGAGGTAACTGCCAACGATTTAGGTCTTTTACAACTTCAGAAAGGAGGGACATATGGTTGAGTTGAGATAATTTTCCCAGGTCTGATGGAATGTATATACCCAGATATTTGATAGCCTCAGATTTCCATTTAAATGGGAAATTGGATTGCAACAATTGTTGCGAATTTGGGGGTAAAGAAATATTCAAGACTTCAGACTTGTCCATATTAATCTTAAAGTTACTAAATTCCCATAATCTTTGAATTCAGTCATTAATGAGGGCAAAGAGGTATGGGGGTTAGTAACGTATGTTAAGAGGTCATCTGCATATAGTGCTACCT
Organism: Xenopus laevis; assembly: GCF_017654675.1. NCBI lineage: Eukaryota > Metazoa > Chordata > Amphibia > Anura > Pipidae > Xenopus > Xenopus laevis. The sequence goes on along the minus strand of NC_054381.1, from coordinate 34,485,588 downwards.
TATGATGTTTTCCTTGTATCGATATCCCGGGTATATTCGGATTATTCCTTATAGCTATTGCCAAGTGCTCCATAACTAGAGCGTAAAGCAGTGGGGACAAGGGGCATCCCTGCCGAGTCCCATTGCTAATACGTATAAAGTCAGTAAATTGGCCATTAATTTTAATTCGAGCCCGAGGGGACTTATATAGTGCCATAATCCTTTGTTGGGCTTTGGGACCCAATCCTATTTGAGAAAGAGTTGTGGATAAGAAAACCCAGCTGACCCTGTCGAACGCCTTCTCCGCATCAGTCGACAGGGCCAGCAGGGGAATCCTATGGCGTTTTGCATGATCAATAATAGTAATGGTTTTCAATATATTATCTTTAGCCTCCCTGCCCATCACAAAACCTACTTGATCCGTTCCTATTAAATATGGCAAATGAAGTTTAAGACGGTCCGATAGTATTTTGGCGTACAATTTAATATCGCTATTTAGCAAAGAAATGGGTCTATAACTTTTACAAGAGAGCGGGTCTTTACCAGGTTTATGGATCAATGAAATATGAGCTTCTAATAATGAACATGAGGGAATTGGGTATGTATCTATGTTATTAAAGGCAGAGGTTAGTAAGTTTGCCATCTAGTATTTTTTCCTAATAATAGCAGCTTTCTTTTCAGCTATTGCCAAGTTCATACGAGAAGATTACACCCCAATACAGGTGAGCTATAATGTAACCCAGATAAAGACCGTGATTGAGTTAGAAACGATTTGTTGTGGTTTTGGAGTAGTGCTAGAAACAGTAAGATAACTAACCTTTTAATGCACAACACTTCTACAATGTCACATTGCAAAGCATTGTATGGCTTTTAATAGCCCACTGCATTTATAAGGAAGCCTGGTCATATTAGATAGGCTTAATTAGCTTAATACAATGTATGGTATGTTAACCAGTCTTTTAGTTCACTGAAATTCCAATCTCCTGCTTACTCAGTGGAAAGTGAAATATATCTGCCTTAAAAGAAATACTGCTTGTCTTTCAATATAAAGAAGCTACTCTGCTGCATTTTGAATCAGAGCCAGCAATATAATTGGGCTACATTTAAAGCTCTGAGACCCCCCCCCCCCCCCCGGAACGGCTATCAGGGACACCAGCTGTTCACAGCACTACCTGCGTAGCTGCAAGCAAGCTGCTCAATGACAGGCTGGAATCACTCGGGGCCTTGCTCTGCGCCATACAATTAATGAAGTTCTCTGAGCACACCATGCATTTCCTGATTCACTGGATGGTAGTTGGGCCTCCAAGGCAGAGGATAAAGAGGGACAGACAGTTATTGCTTTTACAATTACCTGTATACATTCATTTCATATTTTGTGTACACTGGAAAGATGCATAGAATTACAATTTTTTTTTATCAGCTAAAATATTATTTCAAGTGGCACTTCTTCCTCCCCAATGCATCCAAGCTGTTATCTCTTGTGAGCAGAACCTGCTAAAGTCTGTTTATCTAGTCTAGCTATGCCTGCCAGCCCGTCTATTGATTTACACTGTCTGCTGCCAGCCCTGACCTCTGTCTGGACTTTGAAAAAGTAGGGTAGATTCCCTGCAGGTGTCACTGAAGAGAACCTGGGGCATAAGTGCTCATGAGTATCTGTGTGAACTCTTTGACTGACAGGGTGGTATCCTTACTAGGTCCAAATCTGATAATAAAAAATTGGCCAAGTGAATATTTTTGCAATGCACTATAACTGCTAGTTTGGCATCTTATGTAAAAAAGATAAATGTTTATGTATGTTTTTAAAACATTCCAAGAGGGGTTATGTCCCGTCTCAAGTAGATAGCACATTAATAGTGTTTGCCTAGTGATAAATACTTGCCAGGTTTTTAATACTCTTACTGTATCAAATATATCCTTAAAAAATAAATATTTAAACATAATCGGTGCCTGCAAGGTGGGTTCTTAAAGGGATTCTGTCATCATTTTTATGATGTATTTTCTATTTCTAAATTACACCTTTTACACTGCTAATAATTCACTCTACAATATAAAATGTAATTCCTGAACCAATAAGTGGTGATATTGGTATGTAGACAGCAATCTCAGGTAATTTTACATGTTCATGTGCTTTCAGAAAGAGCCAGCACTTTAGGATGGAACTGCTTTCTGGTTGTTTATCATACTCAATGTAACTGAATGTGTTGCAGTGGGACCTGGATTTTACTACTAAGTGCTCTATCAGACAGGCAGCTGTTATCTTGTGTTAGGGAGCTGCTGGTTACCTTCCCATTGTTCTGTTTTTATGCTGCTGTGGGGGAAAGGGAGGGGTGATATCAAATACACAAGGGGGGTTGTGGGAGCACCCGCATTGCTAAGTAAAAATATATAGAAGTATAAGGGAAGTGCTACTGGCATATCCAAATGGGTCAGTGCACATTCCCTGGGCCCCTGTCTAAGTAATTCAGTAGATATGCAAATGCATGTGTTAACAAAGACAGGGGTTTTTAGTTGCAAAGTTATGATCATAAAGTTGAAAAGCCACCATACCACGTCAAGGTAAACCCCATATGGCGGTCCCTAACTTGTGATATCACTCCAACTTGAAGTACAGCAGTAAAGAGTGACTGAAGTTTATTAGAGCATAAGTAACATGACTTGTGGGGACGCTGGAAAACTGACAATATGTCTAGCCCCATGTCAAATTCAAAATTAAATATAAAAAAAATCTGTTTGCTCTTTTGAGAAACGTATTTCAGTGCAGAGTTCTGCTGGAGCAACACTATTACCTGATGTGTTTTGAAAAATTTTTTTATTTTCCCATGACAGTATCCCTTTAACCTCTTGTGCTTTAATTATAATTGCTATAACGATGTGTGCTTATTGTTATGGTTGCAGTAATTGGTTTAATTTTGTTTCAACTGTAACAGGCTGGACACGTATTTTCTTTTTCCAACCCTGTACAAACTTTACCAAAATTGTGTGGATGTGTTTTTGACAAACTGGGAAATACAGATTTAGTGGTAGGGGTATGGGACTTATTATCCAGATTGCTTGGGACCTGCGGTTTTCCAGATAAGGGGTATTTTCCATACCTTACTTTTGCTAAAAAATCATTTAAACATTTAATAAACCCAATACAATTGTTTGCCTCCGGTAAGGAGTAATTACAGTAATTATAGTCAAGTACAAGGTACCGTTGTATTTTTGTACAGAAAAAGGTAATTATTTAAAAATGTATTTGAATATTTGATTATAGCTGTGTTACAGTTTTTCCAAAAGAGAAAATGGTTGAACTTCACATTAGTCTTTTTCAGCTTTGACTGCTATGAATGAAAACTTCTGATTTTGAGTATAAATATGAAAATGTATGTGTTTTACATGAATATAAACATTATTAAACAGTTTTTTCCTTTTATAGCTCCTGTCCTTCTATTGTAACCCTTCCGATTTGGGCCCTGGAAGTCTTTTTTTGCTATTGATTTATTAAACTTTGGGGGGAAAGTTAGATGTAAGCAAACATAAGCAAAGGAATAGGTAGAGGACAGTGGATGTTAATCATGTTACTATATTAGTGTATATTTTATACATAGGTGGGTATGAATGGAATGGTGAATGGTGTAAATTCCACGTGGGCAGGGACTGCCACAGAATATGTTCCAACTATAAAAATAAATAATAATTATTAAAAAAATTAAGTATTGTAGAGCACATGGTGTTAAGTTGTCCTTGAAATTGGAGTTGAAATTGAGGGATGTTAACCTTATATTTTTTCAACTTCTGTGTTAATATGTAATGACCAAAGGACTGGAGAAGGAATTTCAACATGAACTAATAAATCAACCATGGGAGTGTGTATGTGTGTAAACAGAAAAGAGTAGCTGTCTCAGAAAATAGCTAGAGATACAATGATAATTCATATACTAGAAGAAACATAAGCAAGTGCATGAAACAGAATCTGTAACACTGAATTAAAGGAAAAAGCTTTATTTTGCACTATAAAGCTGTGACATAAGCTGGCAATACATGGCCAGATTTGTTCAAAGTTTGACCAGTTTTGGTCATACTGATCGACCATCTGGCTATGTATGGCCAAGTCTGGTGCCAACCGGACCAAAATTCTGGTGGGATCAAGAATTATCAGTAGTGATGTGCAACCCTAACCCATCCCCTCCCAACACGACTCCATCTCCTCTATTTATAGACCTGCTCCCGCCGTGGTAATGTCACGAATGGGGCGAGGCAGGAGCGATCTATAAATTAAGGCAACGGAAGTCAGCAGTGTGAGTTTAAGATTTTTTTGCAGTAGCTGGCCCGAACCTGCCCAACCCGGGGGTAAACCTGCGAGTTTTGGGCCGGCTCGCACATCACTAATTATCGTCCCTAACAGAAAATTTCTCTTAGTAAAATGGATGTAAAGAGGAGCTGCATCTCCCTTCACTTCCCTCTGTTCTGATTGTTCAGGTGGTCAACCCAAATGAACAGAAAATGTTCAAGGTGGTCTGGTTGTATATGGCCCTTTGTATGTGATTCGGCCCATGTGCCAATTGGTCGGGCACTGTGTGAGTCCTGTATGCAAACCTTTAGTTTAGATGAGCCAGAACTCTACAATGCTCCATAATGGCCATTCAAACTGGGCTCCCCCTTCCACAGGTTGTAAACCCCTGGTAGTCTGGCCCCTTAGTTTGGGGAAAACTGAGGTAATGTATAGTACAGATAGTTGGCAGATATACTTATGAGTACAAGGAATGGACCTCCTGGAGTAACATTAATCCAACTGCAACACAATAGAAGTAGCTGAGATATTATCTAAGTTGTCAATATTGCAAAATTTCAGCAAACGTTTTGTCTGTTCTTCCCCAGCCTATTGCAGTTCGTTCTGAATGAATTTTGTGCTTACCATAGTTTTTATTTAGCCCCCTTCTAGGATCAGAATACCAGGGTGCCAGAACATGTGAAGATACTGTAGATTGTTGAGAAAATCGGCAAGCACTCCGGACGCTACTCATGAAGTAAAAACAACTTTTTATGTTCAACATTGATGTTTTTAAACTGCTGAAATAAAAGTTGTTTTTTACTTCATGAGTGGAGTACGGAGTGCTTGCCAATTTTCTCAACAATTTGCACAGACACCTCCTGCTACGGGTTTGGGGTGATGCACGCGGACCACTCGATATGTCGCGTGAGTGCTTTTCCCAATTTAAATTCTTAATACAAAGTTGGTCTATGCTTAAGTGTGGGACCTGGGGTTTTTACACCCGGGTCAGTTTTTACAGGGTGAGAGCTTTTCAAGTTTGATGTCAAAGGATAGAATTAATAAAATTGATTTGATCAGCACCCTGTATAAAGTAAAATATTAAGGTTCTGAGCAGCTTTCATCCATATCATTTAAGATACTGTAGATGCAATATTTATTGCTACAGATAAGCAGGAGAACCCAGCAGGACGCTGTTAATTATAGAACCGGCAGGATGAATTTCACAGGAAGAGTTTGCATAGTGTAAATTGGAGAGCAAGAGCTAAATCATTACAAAGGACTACAATATCAAGTAAAAACATCTATATAATCTAGGCTGTAAAGAGCAAGTGTTGACTTGTTTAGAGAATGCCATCTGTCTGTCCTGTGCAGTCTGTCTGCGTGTTTCCAGTGCATTGCTGTGTGCTCTCAACATGGAGCATAATGCAAAAAACAGAATGCACATGAAAACATAGCTGCATATAGCTACATTTAATATTATGTGTATTGTTTAGGATTGTTTATTGGTAGCCATTTTATTTAGTAAAGTACTACGTGTTTAAAAGCCATAGGGAGTTATATAATTAGAGGCACAAAGCTTTCCCAGGAACAGTAACTCATAGCAACCAATCAGCAGGTAGAATTTACGAGTCACCTGTTGAAAAGCAAACATCTTATTGGTTGCTATGGGTTACTGCTCCTGGGCAAACTTGGTGCCTTTTTATTACATATGGGGGTTAGACTTAATCCTAAATTTTTCCTAAGGAAGCTACTACTTCTCTGTAAATCCTATCTCATACTTTACTGAACTGGTTTATTCTAGTCTAGCGGGGAGATTGTTTTTGAAAAAGAGTGCTATTCGGATATATGAAAATGATAGTTTGGTTTTTCAATCATGAAGGCACCTGTTTTTTTTGTCAGCGAGCAAAAAAATGCTTTAGGCCTCACTAGCTGTTAGTGGGCTCTTGATCTTTGATTCTGTGGTGGGTCCTTGGTGCCCCAGAACAACGCTACTCCTTCCTAGTTACATACCTTCCTGTTTTGTAATCCGGCAACACTCCAGCCAGAAGTTAGCTGTAAAACATGGTTCCCCAACATTTTTTACCTGTGAGCAACATTCAAATGTACGAAGAGTTGGGGAGCAACAAAAGCATGAAAATAGTTCCCGGGGTGCCAAGTAAGTGCATTGATTGGCTATGTGGACTAACAGACTAAAGGAGTCTCTGTTTGGTGTACACCTGGTTTTTATTTAACCAAAACTTGCCTCCAATCCAGGAATTCAAAAATAAACACTTGCTTTGAGGACACTGGGAGCAACATCCAAGGGGTTTGTAAGCAACATGTAGCTGGTGAGAAACTGGTTCTAGAGGGGTTGAATTCTCTTGGTTATGAGAAGCAAATTTTAGGTTTACCTGAGTAACAAAAACCAAAACTGCTGTCTTCTATTATTTTGACCTCTCAGGAGATGAGCCTAATCTGTTCAGGTTTTTTACCACAGTAGACAAGAAATCCTGCCTGTTGGTAATACACTTGTACAGTACTTTTGTTTTCCTTTAGAACTCACTGAAGACAGATAGGGGCAAATTCACTAACCTATCTAAGATTTGGCAGTGACGGCTTCACTCACATAGCAACACTTTGCCAAGCGTAGATTCTCCAGGACAAAGCTAATTTGCTAAAATCAGAAGTTGCGTCCAGGTGCTGAACTCTGGCAAAGTTGCGCTAGCGTTACTGTGCCAAGCGAAGTAGCGCTAGCGTTGCCTTATTTGCATACGGCGGGAAGTTAAAGTTGAATGGACGTATATATTGCAGCAAATACATTTCATTACACAAGCCCAGGAAACCTTAATAAAATAAAGTTGTTATATTGTTTTACACATGAGCCTAGTGTATAGTTTATGTTAGGAAATGTAGGGGGGAAGCCGGTTACCCCAAAAAATGTTATGTTCTTTTTCAGCCTAACACCCTGAAAAAGGAAAAGACACCAGCGTTTTTTGGGACTTAGAAAATATTTTCAACTATTTTTTTTAGGAATTCCTATCTACTCTATTGCACTTCACCTGGTCTGAGATGGCAAAGGCAAGTCTGGCGCAAGAGGCAACGTTCAGCAAAATCCGCATCTAAGTGAATTTGCGTAGTTACGTCCATTCGTCAGAGTGCAAATTTGCCAGGCTTTAGGGAGCGAAGTACTGTTAGAGTCTGTCTCCTTCTCTAGCGAAGTTACGCCATCGAGAAGTTGACACTGTCATCAAATTCAGGATATTCCTGATTAAATCCGAGTATGGCACATATATAATTGTCTATAATAAGTTGGGCTCTGTCATAATTCAGAAAATTGTAATAACGCGTTGGCTGAAGCACTCATTTAAACTTTTATGCTTTTGGTAACCTCCATCCGAGGCACACACTTAAAGGTGGACTAAAGCTTTACTTAAGACGTAGGGTAGAAATATTGTACATTATGTGTTTTAAGTGGCTTTATCCATTCCCCTAACTGATGGCTCAAAGCGGTGCACCTGGACCCTTCATTCACTATGGTAAATTACCTTGTGTTTTAGAAATGTTTCCCCATTTGTTTTATTGTTCTAGACATTTTCCAATTATTAGCCATTGTTGTTGCATTTTCCCTTTTGTCTTGCCAAAAAGATGTAAACCAATTAGCTTTATAGACCAGCAGATGCAATGTCAGGGATTCCCCATTACCAATCCACTTTCCAGTTCAGTTCTCAAAAGCTACCAACAAGCAAGGTGTTGTGCGTATTCTAATTAAGACTTAATTAAGGCAGCTCAATTTACCAGAGAGGAAATCTATTTTCGGTGTGTGTTAAATTCAAATCCTTCCTGTTGGTTGTACTTGAGCAGTGACCTTGGGAAGGCTAAGGTTTTCGTTTTGTCTACTGGTATTATTTTTCTTCTAATATCAGTGTTATGCTGTGATTATTGGGGGCTTTATTCAGAGGGAAATGGAAACCAATGATTTTTTCTTTGAATTAAATTTTACCTTTTCATTCCAAAGCTTCATTCAAATTAATTGGGTTTCATCTATTTTTGCATTCTCCTTATGAATTGTACCACATTTACAACTTTTTATAAGCTTTGTAAGACCAGTGGGAAAGTTAAAAGGGTTGTTCATTTTGAGTTTAACTTTTAGTATGATATAGAGAGTTACTTCGGGGTTTTTTTCAGCCGTTTTGCAATTTCACAAATCTGGTTGCTAGGGTCCAAATCACTCTCATTGATTTGAATAAGATCCTAGAATATGAATAGGAGAGGACCTGAATATAAAGCGGAGTAATAAAAAACAATAAATTTGTAGCCTTAAAAAGCATTTGTGTTTTAGATGGGGGTCAGTGACCCCCATTTGAAACCTGAAAAGAATCAGAAGAAGAAGGAAATAATTAAAAAACTATAAAAAAAAATTGTTTTGCCACTGCCTAATTGATTTAGTGTAGGTCATTAGTTGGTGGGTTTAAAAAGCTGCACCCCATACAATGGCACCACTTGAGCAAAGTCAATTTAAATGAGACATACAGCATAGCTAAAAACCCTTCCTATTATTGTAGGCAATATTGAATAATCCTTTAAACCAGACTTGAGTTCTGGAGAATCTCTTACAGACAGTATTTTTGTTGATTAATTAGTTAGTTGTTCCTAAAGTGATGTCATTGAATTAGAATCAGTCTCTGAAATCTTCCCGGCATTGTTTTTATTTGCTGTAATTGTTTTGAACACCAGCAAAATGTTAGTGCTTTATAAGTAATGTATAATATTAATGACAATAATGTAATATGTGTATATAACCTATTAGCAAGATTCTGCAGCTGGATATTGTCACGAGGGAGTAATATACTATTGTTGGTGGTTTACTGAATCAGTACAAAGTGCAAAACATATTCGTTATTCATCATGATTTTTTACTCATATTATTATCCAACATAATTGAGCTTGCTGCAATAGATTCAGGGTTTTGCCGCAGATACCAAAGGTACCCAAATAGGTGCAATATGGAGTTGCAGAGTAAAGGTTAGCACGGAGTTGGGACCAGGCAGTTAGGCAGGTGTTATGTACAAGGCACCAAATCTTATAAAGACTTATATAGATGAGCACAAGTAGGTGCAAAGACTTTGTATTCCAGGCCAGTTGTGATTCTACTTCCAGCCAAACCAGCTCTAATATAAACTACCGTAGACTGCATTAATGGGAATCTAAACCCTAAAAAAAATTAATTGATGTAAACTTATTCAGAGTGGTCCTAAGAGCACTTCTGTAATTTGCATAAAATTTCTTTTGTAAGTGGTTTCTGAGATATTAGCAGTTTTACGGTGGAATGTAATAAAAGTCGCAAAGAGCAAAATAATTCGCACCAATAATAAAAATCCACATCTCGCAATGTAATATTGTTCCTTAAACGGTTATTGCATTGCGAATTGTAATTGTGCATGTTAATTGCTCACTCTTAAGAAGTGCTTGAAGGTGTCGTAATCTTTTGGAGCAAACATAAGGACTTTTTCATTAAGAAGTTTTATTACATTTACTGCACATTCGCGCAAACCATAAAATTCGCTAACAGTCTTCCACTGTCGGAAGTGGTCGCTAATCAGTTTACGGGTCTGCAAAAGCCATATTAAATTCATTAAAGCAAAATTTGTTTGATTAAAGGCATAACTTTCCACCTTGCGAATAGTTTTTCCGTTACCGACTTTTATTACATTCCCCCGTTAGTTTGTTTTAGGCAGCAAATAGCAAGCTTTCAGCTCAGCAGTTCTCTTTGACCGTCAAGGTGTCAGTCACAGACTGGGCCTGCAAAAACGTGCGGACTGGCCCTCACAGACGTGCAGGAGGGGGTTGCGGCTAGGGCAGGGGGCCGGGGGGTCCAACACTGGTGTCAGTAGCCCTAACTGTCTGTGCACCTTGTATACACTTCTTGTATTCATTTAACTCGTGTCTGTAAGTTGAGCCAAATACCTAGCAGTCTAAAAATGCAAATATTTCAGAAATTATATAAAAGTGCTCAGAGAAGTACTGACTACAATTGTCATATGAGTAGAGGTTATCCGGGTCAGCCCAGATCTCCCTGTGAATCAGGAGTGGGTTTTACACTGTGAGGGAGGATGGGAATAGTAAAAAGTGCTAGTCTTTTTTCCAGGAGCTCCTGGGAGAGTGTCATCTATATTTAGTTTATATACATAGCACATATCTGGGGAAAAAGTTATCTATTATGTATTCATTTTTTTAGCAGCTGTTTGGGAGGATTTTCTTTATTCCTTATCTCAGTCGAAAATCTGTTATCTAGGAAGTTAAAAGGAAACCACATTAATGACTTGCTCAAATACCATACACCGTATACAATATTTCACTGATGCCTATCTCTCCTCACACAATCATTGAGCGTATGTCAGTATTATAGATACATCACCCAATTATGTGCATGGTACATGAAGGTTACCTTGCATAACATAATTGCCTGAAAAGAATAAGCTATGCCTAATTCAGATAATGTCCAGCAATAAATTGCTGGATATATTTACAGACCAAAAAGTAAATCAAGGGGTCCTTGTCTCTGATATGGAACTAAATTTGGGAACACTTCTCAGACATAAATAGGATAATCCTCATGTTAATTATACATCCATCTTTCTACATCTCTTTATATGACTACTTAATACACAAACCCTATAAAAACGTATGCACTGCAAAGGGTAAGGCACCCCTTTGCTGTAAAACACATGGGCATTAGAATTCCTTATTATTAAATGTGATAACTTGTAGGGACACATTTTGCAGCAATAACAGCTTAGGGTATTTTAGGATAAGTATTGACACTGTAATGACTTTTCACAAAGCTTTTTTGGCATAGCAGTAGCACAATTCTGTAGGGATCCTGATATTGGGCATATTGTTAAAAGAGGTGCAACCTGCAAAGATAGAAAAATCTGAAAACTGAAGTTTGTTCATCTTTCATTAGCACAATGATCCCAAACACAAGACACATACAAAAAAAATGCATCTCCTGAATGTTGTGTGAATCCAGCTGAGAATCTACAAATTGAGTGTCATCACACTAATCTGTCTGGAACAGGGGTAGGCAACCCGCGGCTCCGGAGCCTCATGCAGCTCTTCACCCTGCTTGCTGTGGCTCGGTCTTGCGCTTTGCCTGACACGTATTCTATACAGCACTCACACCTGCTGGCGGCTTCTTGAGTGTGCGACCGCGGTAAGCTAACGGAAGCTGCCAGCAGGTGCGAGGGCTGTATAGATGTCCCAGAAGTGACAAGCAAGACCGAGCCGCAGCAAGATTATTCATCATGGTCCTTACCGCGGTCACACATTCAAAAGAGGGAAGATCAGCATGGAGCTTCAGAAACAGAAGTCACATTAAACAGATGAGAACACTAGCATTTATTTTATTTTAAAGTAGGACTACATGCAGGGTCAGACTGGGGGCCCGGGGCCCACCGGGACTGCTGTCAGGGGCCCCCCCTACTGTTACGTGCCTGCATGGCTTGGCGCGCATGAGCGAATGGCGCCATGCACGTACTGTGTTGCTTGGCTCGAATGCGCAGGCGGCGCGACAATTTTTTTTCCGAATCCCAATATCAGGAGAAGGGGTCTGGCCCAGCGGGTGCCCATGAGTTTTTGAGGCTCCAGACTATTTTTCTTTAGTGGAACAGGGGTCAAAATGGCTCTTTTGATAGTAAAGGTTGCTGACCCCTGGTCTGGAAGAATGAACCAAAATCTTTCCTGGACAGTGTGAATATATATCTAAAATACTTACCCCCATATGTAATATAAGGCACTATGTTTGCCCAGGAGCAGTAACCCATGGCAACCAATGAGATGCTTGCATTTAAATAGGTGACCATTAAATTCTACCTGCTGATTGGTTGCTATGGGTTACTGCCTCTGGGAAAACGTAATGCCTTTTTGTTACTTGCTGCTGACTGGCATAAAGGATTTGCCTAACCTAACCAACTTAAGGTTGATTTGGTCTTCCATGTGCAGGGCCAAACTGGACTGACCGAATCGTTTGGACCATGGGCCAACAATTGGATCCTAATATGGGAATATGCACACTCATTTGGAGATTGAGCCCATTGACATGGCGATGCAGTTCTTGCCCCCAACTGGTTCCAAATCCTGCCCAGTAACAGGCCAATTTCCATTCTATTATCTGTTAGGCAGGTCATCAGAAGGGGCCAATAACTTACAACTTCTGGAGTTCTGGAGGGGTCGGGTAGGTTTTACTAACCAATGTATGGTTCCATTTAAGTGTAACCCTATTCCAGTTAAAAAATATACTATTGACACCCTCTGTACACAACTTTAGCCAGTTCTCTATTCGCTTAAAAAACAACCTTGGCAGTGTATCAAAAGCTTTGGAAAAAGTGGATGACAGCAACCACTCTGGACTAAATTCTACTTACTACATCATGAAAAACAAGTACATTTATTTGACCTGATCTGTCCTACATGAAGCCACGCCGATTACTACTTATAATGCCATTCTCCAGAACATAATCTTTAATGTGATCCCTTAACAAACTTTCTAATAACGTACTCTTTAAAGATGTCAAACATACAGGTCTAGAATTGCCAAGTGGAGATAAGCCCTTTTTAAATACTGGAATTACATCAACTTTCCATACTAGTTCCATTTCAGGTGAAAGGGAGTCTGTGAAAATCAGAACTGAAGTACTTGAGGGTGTATTCTATCATCCCCTGGGGCCTGTACCTAAACACTTAAAGGAAAAGGAAAGTCGTATCCCACTTGGGGGTGCCAAATGTTAGGCACCTCAAGTGATTGTATTTATTTACCTAATACCCCAGTTTGGTGCTCCTATCAGCAGAAAACTGCACCGGCCTGGGGTTTTACCGGCGAGCACCACGGATTGATCCTCTTCTGGCTTTTCTTTCTTCATATTTCCCAGGGCAGAAGCATTCACAGTAGAACCAAATAGTCAACTTTTTAGTTAAAATTTGGCTTATCGATCTAATGTGCAACCGCGTGAAGAAAGAAGAAGATCGAAGAGGATCACTCTGTGGTACTCACTGGAATAACCTCCGGGCCGGTGCAAGTTTCTACTGATAGGAGCACCAGCCCGGCGTGTCAGGTAAGTAAATACATTCACTTGGGGTGCCTAACATTTGGCACCCTCAAGTGGGATATGACTTTCCTTCTCCTTTAAGTATTGTATCCTTTGTCAGTCACTGACAACTTGTTTGATCTGAGCCATCTGTTCTACTACAGAGTGGGTCCTGTAACTCTTGCTCCTCTATTATATATACTGAGGAAATGATTGATTATACACATCCATCTCTGTAGTGCAGTTTCAACAACAACAAAAAAAGGGGCATACGTATCACTCTCGTGTTGAACAGTGGAAATTATGCTGTAATTCAGCACAAATGTGTCAAACACATTTCCCCCTAGCAACCGCAATTACGGTGGAGAACATACACATGATTTTAAAGGGTTTTCAACACTGTGTAATTTCTTATTTCTCTGCATGTGAGGCTTATCCCCTAAATAGAATCCATACCACCCACTCTTGGCGTTTGAACAAGAATCTGTGCCTTGATGTACTCCTCAGAATGGCATCTGTATGTGCGGTTGAAGTTGGACATGGATCTTAAATTCTGTCAACACAAAGAATATATACATAGAGTCTATTATACAAAGGGACATCATGCTGTTACATAAATGAATATTTTACTGTTCCTGATGTGTTGGATGCGACATGGTTGCACAGCATGCCTAATATTTTCTATTTTTAGCATTAACTGAAAGAGTGAGAGGCCACATTTTCAAACGCTGGCAGAATAACTGTTAATTGAAATGGATGGGGCTCATTACACCATTAACAATGCATTATCCTAAGTGTATAGCTGCTTTTCCCCAAGTGTAAAGTATTAAGTTAGAAATGCCTGCAGCATATCAGGTTGTGGAATGGCAAACTAAACGCATTCTTCTCCCCTTGGGTGTAAGGACACTCCCCAACTAAAACAGTTAATCACTGTTAGGCAGCTAGAAGTTTAAGAGAAATAACAATATGCCCACGTTAAGTCCGTACTTTAAGGACTACACAAAGGACTAATCTCCCAGTGTTAAATAATTACGCTAACACAGCATTCTTAGCATAATCTTGCAAATCAAGGTTTGTTTCAAGGCTAAAACAAGATTCATTACTACATATGGGTAATCAATTATACATGCCATGTCATGTGGCAACTACTAAATTATAAAGTTGTTACTCCCAGAATAACGAATTCTTTAAAAAGAAAAAAGAAAAACTGTGCCTGGCATGTTATGGTTGCAAAAAAAAGATGATATTATAGTGATATAAAACTGTCACCTTGATATGGATTTATGCTGCAAATAACACTGCTTTATATTTAATGGGGTTGTTCACCTTTGTGTTAACTTTTAAGGGCAGATTTACTAAGCTCGAGTGAAGGATTTGAATGAAAAAAAACTTCGAAGTATTTTTTTGGTTACTTCGACCATCGAATTGGCTACTACGACCTTCGACTGCGACTACGACCTTCAACTCGAACGATTCGAACTAAAAATCGTTCGACTATTCGACCATTCGATAGTCTAAGTACTGTCTCTTTAAAAAAAAACTTTGACTACCTACTTCGCCACTTTAAACCTACCGAGCTACAATGTTAGCCTATGGGGACCTTCCCCATAAGCTTTTTCTTCTTTTTTTTTTGAAATATGTTTTTATTGATTTCAAAAGTGTAGGAGGGGTACAGAAAAAAAAAGAAGGAAAAGGGGGAAGGGGGAGGGTCTAAGCCAAAGAACCCATATCATACAGTACAGAAGTATGGAAATGCAATACCCCATAAGCTTTTTCTGATCGATATTCGAAGTCGAAGGATTTTACTTCGAGGGTCGAATATCGAGGGTTAATTAACCCTCGATATTCTACCCTTAGTAAATGTGCCCCCAAGTGTGATGTAGAGAGTGGTATTTTGAGATAAATTGCAATAGGTTTTCATTTTTTATTATTTGTGTTTTTTTAATTATTTAGCTTTTTATTCAGCAGCTCTCCAGTTTGCAATGTCAGCAATCTGGTTGCTAGGGTCTAAATTACCCTAGCAACCATGCATTGAGCTGAATAAGAGACTGGAATATGAATAGGAGAGGACCTGAATAGAACAAAAGTAGCAATACATTACAGAGCATTTGTTTTTTTAGATGGGATCATTGACCTCCATTTGAAAGCTGGAAAGAGTCAGAAGAAGAATGCAAATAATTCAACACTAAAAAAAAAAATAAAAAAAATAAAATAAATGAAGACCAATTGAAAAGTTGTTTAGAAAATTCTATAAAATACTAAAGGTTAACTTAAAACCACCCCTTTAAATTGATTGAACTATTTCTGTGTCACAAGAGACAGACTTACCTGACACTACAGGTCTTATTTATCAAAGGTCGAGTTTGTGAGCTTTGTGAAGTTTTTTATTGTTCGAATAAACTCATAGCTTGAATGTTTTCTAATTTAGGAAAAAACTCAAATGTAAAAAAGCTCGAATTAGTGAAATTGGGGTGAAAAACCTGAATGCTCAAATTCATTGAGTTTTCCAAGGAAAAAAACTTGAATCAATCAAATGAATCAAGTTTTTGAGTGATACCCACCGAAAAAAACCCCTAAACATCAGGAAGGCTACTAACATCTTCAAATGGTGCCATTGACTTCTACATAAAATTAAAAGGTTTTTGTGGAATCAAGCTACTGTATGTCCAGCTTCGGGGTATAATAAATCTTGAAAAACTCTATTTTTTTTTTAAACTTGAAAAATTCTAGTTCCGAAAATTTGAGTTTTGACTGAAAACTAACCTCGAAAAACTAAAATGTTTTGGGAAAACATAACTTGAACTTTGATATATCTGCCCCTACATGTACATAAGGCATTACAAACAACCTTATGGCACTTTTTCTCCTTTATGGGGATGGGTGAATTTGACCCGTTTAGTTTCTCCAGAAATTCGCCGCCGCCGAAATGTCACAGACACCCATTAAAGTCTATGGGTGGCAAAAAATGTTGTCGCACGGCAAATTTTTTTTGACGCGTACCATTATTTTTTTTACGCATGTCTTTTTTTTTTTAACGCACGCCGCCATACAAGCCTATGGGCATCATTTCCGCGGTGAAACAAGGCGAAAAAATGTGCCCATCCCTGCTCCTGTACAATTATTCTGTTCCATGTAGAACTATTTAAAGCCCTGTCCTATAAGTTATCCAACCAAATTTGGGAGAAGTGGCAATGTTATATCTTCTTGCCAGTACATAAAGAGAAGTCCAGTTGTTTCTTTTTGAAGATTCCCACAGCAGACTGCATAAAGGACCTACAGGTATGGGACAAATGATCCAGAATGCTCGTGACCTGGGGTTTTCCGGATAAGGGATCTTTCCGTAATTTGGATGAACATGGGTCAACTTAAAAATAATTTAAACATTAAATAGACCAAAATTGTTTTACCTCCAGTAAGGATTACTTTATCTAAGTTGGGATCAAGTACAAGGTACTGTTATTATAACAGAAAAAAAGTTAATCATTATTTTAAAATTTCAATTATTTGTTTCAAACTGGGTTTATAAGAGATGACTGTCCAGTAATTTAGAGCTTTCTTGTTAACAGGTTTCCAGATAACAGATCCTATACCAATATTAGGATGCTGCATGGCAGATTTCCATTTCACATCAGTGCCCTTTCCCTTTTCCTGACATTTTTGTGCTAACACTTTATAAATATAGAATAAGGGATAATAAGAATATATTGTCTCTGTGGGAAGATGCACTAGTGTTGCCGTATACAACTACGCCTTATGCAAATTAGGCAACACTAGTGCATCTTCGCTTTGATTGCTGAAGTAATGCTAGTGAATATTCGCCACTTTAGGGAATTGCCGTTGTCCTAACGAATTTATGCCTGGCGAAGTGATGGGATGAAATTTGCGCCGCTTAGGGAATTTGTCCCTAACCACTAACAACAACTTTGCTAAAGTTACATAGACGTATATGTTGCAGCAAGGGGGGAACCCGGGGTACCCAAAAAAAATTTACGGACCTTTGAAGGCTGTCACTTTGAAAAAAAAGGAAAAAGACGCCAGCGTTTTTTACACTAAGAATTGAGGAAATCCTATGCACTCCATTGCACTTCTCCTGGTCTGAGCTGGTGAAGGCAAGTCTGGCGAATGAGCAGTGGCGTAACTAGATTATCCTGGGGCCCACAGCAAATTCATTTTAGGGCTCCCAACATATCCAGAGCTTCTCCTGTTTTGCCAATATATACTGTATTGAAATTTCTCATTAATTAGGGACTCATGGGACCCCCTATACCTCTTGGGCCCCCCTGCAGCCGCAGGGTCTGCTTCCTCTATAGTTACGCCCCTGCGAATGAGGTAACGTTCAGTAAAATCTGCATCTTAGTAAATTTGCAGAGTTACGTCCATTCACCAGACCGTAAATTCGCCTGCCGTTAGAGTGCGAAACAATGCTAGCGTCTATCTCCTTCGCAAGTGAAGTGACGCCTGTGCCCGTTAGGGAATCTGCCCCTATGTGATGCGTTGGAAACTGTATCCGTGACAGTGACTGAAACAACTAGCAATTATAACATGTTTGTATGTCATTTGTACTTAGACCAAGGACAATTTGTTTGCCAGGGTGATTTCTCTAAGACGCGTTTTTTTCACTCCCTACTTTCAGTTGATTCCATGCTTGAGTATCTGTGTGTAGGATACATTCTGATGCTGCTTTTTAGGCTTTCATTGGTCAAGACATGTTTCTATTCTTTAATTACTGTTTGTACATCCTCTCACAGAAGTTGAAAGGGAAGATGATGAGCTGACATCCTGTTGTTTATGGTACAGTGATTCTATTTGTCTTGACTGGTTTATTTACGCTCTTTCATGTCTCTACAGCTGCAAAAGTATACCTTAAAGGAGAAGGAAGGGCATATTTATTTGGGGGTGCCAAGTGACTTTATCTACTTACCTGACACCCCCGGCTGGTGCTCCTATCAGCAGAAAACTACACTGGCCCAGGGTTATTCCAGTGAGCACCACGGAGTGATCCTCTTCCGGCTTCTTCTTTCTTCAAAATTCCCGCATGCGTAGTAGAATGAAATAGCCGACTTTTTAGTTAAAGTTCAGCTTTTCGCACTACAGGTATGGGACCTGTTATCCAGAATGCTCGGGACCTGGGTTTTCCGGATAACGGATCTTTCCATAATTTGGGTCTTCATGCCTTAAGTCTACAAAAAATTCATTTAAACATTACATAAACCCAATAGGCTGGTTTTGCTTCCAATAAGGATTAATTATATCTTAGTTGGGATCAAGTACAAGCTACTGTTTTATTATTACAGAGAAAAAGGAAATCATTTTTAAAAATTTGGATTATTTGGATAAAATGGAGTCTATGGGAGACAGTCATTCCGTAATTCGGAGCTTTCTGGATATCGGGTTTCCGGATAAGGGATCCTATACCTGTACTGTGCGAGAAGAAAGAAAAAGCCAGAAGCCGATTGCTCCGTGGTGCTCACTGGAAGAATCCCCAGGCTGGTGCAGTTTTCTCATGATAGGAGCACCGACCCAGAGTGTAAGGTAAGTAAATACAATCACTTGGGGGTGTCTTACTTTTGGCACCCCCCAAGTAAACAGAGCATTTCCTTCTCCTTTAATACTAGGGATGCACTGAATCCAGGATTTGGCCTTTTCAGTAGGATTCGGAATTTGGCTGAATCCTTTGCATATGAAAGTTAGGGTCGGGAAGGGAAATCACGTAACAAAACAAGGAAGTAAAAAAATGTTTTTTCCACTTTATCCCTTCCTGACCCTAATTTGCATATGCAAATTAGGATTCAGATTCTGTTTGGTATTCAGCCGAATCTTTCACGAAGGATTTGGGGATTGAGCCAAATCACAAATAGTGGATTCGGTGCATCCCTACTTAATACTTATAGGGTGCTAGGGCTCCAGGATGCAAGACCGAGATCCTACAGCTTTATACAGGTATGGGCTTGGTTATCTGGAAACCCGTTATCCAGAAAGCTCTGAATGACGGTATGGCCATCTCCCATAGACTTTATCCAAATTTTAAAAATGTCCTTTTTCTCTGTAATAATAAAACAGTAGCTTTTACTTGATCCAAACTAAGATATAATTAATCTTTATTGGAAGCAAAACCAGCCTATTGGTTTATTTAATGTTTAAATGATATTCTAGTAGAATTTAGATATGAAGATCTAAATTTTAGAAAGATCTGTTATCTGGAAAACACCA
This sequence comes from Xenopus laevis, assembly GCF_017654675.1. NCBI lineage: Eukaryota > Metazoa > Chordata > Amphibia > Anura > Pipidae > Xenopus > Xenopus laevis. The sequence continues at coordinate 34,466,082 of NC_054381.1, read as the reverse complement.
GGTCCCAAGCATTCTGGATAACAAGTCCCATATCTGCACTTTAGTGATGTCAGTGTACTAACTTATTATGCTATATAGCATTATGTGGCATCCCAGTTGTTCACCATAAAAATGCGGTGTATGTAAAAAGCCGGGACAGGTGCAAATAGAGATTATAAGAGAGAGAGTTATTGATGGAAAATCATCCACCTTACAGATGAAGCAGTTAGGCAGGCTTGCCCTGGGTGCTAGGGTAGCAATAGACGCTGTAACTTTTTTTATTTACCTGTGATTCTTACCAGTGGCGAAACAAGACCCGGTTTGCATTACCTCTCCCACTCTGTTGTTTGCACCCCCCTCCCCTGGGGGAGATTTTAATACAACAGAGGAAGCCGACCCCATGGTCCAGACCCTCCTGTTCCCCTGGGCCCCCAGCGACTCTGGGGTCTGCTTCCACTATAGTTATGACACTAATTTATACCTATTATCATTACGGCTCTGCTAATTATTTCAACTCAACTAAAAAAAATAATTTTTTATATCTAAACATGGCTAATTTGCATATCTCAATGGGGTTCTTGTTTTTGGCTAGCGACCTTTTTGCCTCCTTCTGGCTGTCGCACAATGTGGCTCTGCCCCCTTTTACGTCACGGTCCGCCCCCTTTTACATCATGGCCCGCAATTTTGTTCCCGCCCCCACCACAGGCCATTTTATTAAAAGGTGGCAACCCTAGCTTTAACACATTATAGGCCAAAAAATGATTGATATTTATACACAGTTGCCTACAGACATAAATTTTACAAATCGACAGACCCTAGGCTAGGTTTGTGTTTTTCTTTAAACAGTGAACAACAGCTCTTCTCTACATAACCAAATATCAAAAAACTTTTCTTCCATTATCTCAGTGGGGATGATTGCACCTATAGGTACAGGTGACGTTAGCCTGTTTAGAAGGTGGTGCTGATTGGTTGACAGTTGGGGTAGAAAAGATCTTGTGCTGCATTATTCTATAGGATCCCACCCCGGACATCAAAGCAGAATCACATCCAGGACCGAAAGGGGGAGTGACCTAGAACTTCTAAAGTGCCAGGACCAACAATCTTGCGTTGGAGGTGGCCATTTTATCCAAGGCCCTGTGATTCTAACTTTTGGTAAAGCAAGCTGCTCTTCAGGAACCTCAGTTAAACTTTACCACCTAAATGAAGCTAAGTATTACCTGTGATAACTGTTTTATTCACTAAAATACATTTAGTATTGTGTTTATTGTTTAGGATTGTTTATTGGTAGCCATTTTGTTCAGTAAAGTACTATGTGTGTTAAAAGCCATAGGGAGTTATGTAATAAGAGGCACTAAGCTTTCCCAGGAGCAGTAACCCGTAGCAACAAGCAGGTAGAATTTCCTGGTCACATGTTTAAAAGCAAACATGTTATTGGTTACTATGGGTTCATGCTCCTGGGGAAACTATGTGCCTTTTATTACATAGGGAGGATAGTCTGTGGGTGTTTATTTCCTTGACATTTGTTGCAATCTCTAAACTTAAAGGGGTTGTTCACCTTTGAGATAACTTTTAGTATGACGTAGAGAGTGATATTCTAAGACAATTTGCAATTGGTTTTCATTTTTTATTTGTGGTTTTTGAGTTATTTAGATTTTTATTCAGCAGCTCTCCAGTTTGCATTTTAACCAATCTGGTTACTAGGGTCCAAATTACCCTAGCAACCATGCATTGATTTGAATAAAAGACTGGAATATGAGTAAGAAAAAGTAACAATAACAATACATTTGTAGCCTTACAGAGCATTTGTTATTTAGAAGGGAGTCAGTGAACCCCATTCGAAAGCTGCAAAGTCAGAAGAAAAAGGCAAATAACTATAAAACTATAAAAAATAAATAATGAAAACCAATTGAAAGGTTGCTTAGAATTGGCCATTCTATAACATGATAAAAGTTACCGTAACGGTGAACTACCCCTCTAATAGTGCCATTATCACTACAGTGGAATCTATTTACACAGCTCCCTTTGCTCGTTTCTGTCACCTGTCTCTCTCTAGCCTTCTTGTACTTATGGGCCTGGCCTCTTGGCCACGGATTTTACTTCTCATTGATTTTGACAGTGGAAATGTTTTCCAACAAGACATGTTTTGAGTGATATGACATGTATATATTATATAGTGAATAAAGTACCCCCTCTTGTAAAATATAAGGATATTACAAGTTACCGAGGAGTTTCATGACCATATAAAAACACGAGGCCGAAGGACGAGTGTTTTTATTTAGGTCATGGAACTCCGAGGTAACTTCTAATATCCAGGCCCGGATTTGTGGAAAGGCCACCTTAAATTTCCCATGCGACAATCCCCACTGCATACCTCCCAACATTTTGGAAGTAAAAAGAGGGATGAAAATTTTTTTTTGCACGTAGAACAGCAAAATCTTTTGACTACGCCCTTTCTGTGGCCACACTCCTAATTACCAGGTTAATTTTACAAAATTTGGCAGGTTATGAAAGTTTGAAAATATTTCTCCTCATCTAAACAATTTTTTTGTGTCTCAAAATTGTTACAAAGTATCTTATTTGCACCTGTTACCTGTTCTGTGGTCTCTGCTAAAAGCCAATTAAGTGAGAAACTTTGTTTCTTTTTCTGGCTGTTCAGTGCAGAGAAAATAGGGACGAATCCAGTACGAATGAGGGACTGCAGGTTGAGCTGTCAAAAGACGGACTGTCCCTCCGAAAAAGGGACAGTTGGGAGGTATGCCATTGCTCCAATCCAGATGTTGTAAATTTGCACAAACAAGTGGAGGGGAAGGGGCGACGAACGGCAGTGGGCCTAAAGGCACCCACTATGTAAATCCGGCCCTGCTAATATCCTCATATTTTACAAATGGGGTACTTTATTTATTATAATACACAAATTTCAGTGAGTCATGTGACAGACATGAAATCAGAACTTACCGTTTATAAGGATATAATTTACAAGATATTCATGGCCTTTGTGTATTATATAGTGAATAAAGTACCCCCTCTTGTAAAATATAAGGATATTATAAGTTACCGAGGAGTTTCATGACCATATAAAAACACGAGGCAGAAGGCCGAGTGTTTTTATACAGGTCATGGAACTCCGAGGTAACTTCTAATATCCTCATATTTTGCAACTGGGGGTACTTTATTTATTATAATACACAAGTTTTAGGGAGTCATGTGACAGAAATGACATCAGAACTCACCGTTTATTACTGATGACATCAGAACTCACCGTTTATAAGGATATAATTTACAAGATATTCATGGCTTTTGTGTATTATATATGCATATGATACCACATAGGCCCCATATTTCCAGTACAATATATACATACATTACAGAAGTTCTCTTCATTCTGCATGTGGGCAAAAAGTGTAAAGTGACAAACACTGCATTATCCTCTATGATTATTTCTTGACAATGTGCCAACAATCCTTCAGCTATGTGGCTGCTAGGATCACTATACCTAATAGCCAGAAAACAATAATTACTAGACTAGATTCTGGGTGGCCAATTTTGGTGTCCTTGATCAACAGGCAACATTTTTAATTTAACCCATACCTTACTACAGTTTTCTAGTTGCAGTGTCTGGTTGATTATAAACAGGGGAGACATTCTAAATAAAACATGTGCATCTCAGACCTGAGTTTCTGATAGCAAATCCTGTTGGAAGATCATGGGAAATGAACCTGGGAACCCCTGGGCTAAATATTTTTCATGACTCCCTTTTTTGTTCATGCTCTCTCCTTTATCTCTTTTATTGTGTCATTTAAACTCCTACCTGCCTGGAAACCAGCCATTTAAATGCTAAACCTGACAGCTGCAGTGCAAAATAGTATAATTTAAATACCACAAAAAAGAAACAAAATGCAAATGATATAAGAATAGCACTGTGTGCAACATTCAAAAACGTTAAGGCGACGCCTACTCTCTAAACCAAATATAATCCAAATGGGCTGTGCACGTTTTTCCTCATGTGCAGGGTCTGACTGGCCTGAACATAAGTGCGTCCCCTGTGCTCCGGCGCATGTGAGCGTGCACTCACAGGGAAGGGGGCAGTGTGGGCGCTAGGACTGTGAAGAATAGGGGTGCTGCCTAGGTGCGACTGGTAAGGACATCAAGTTCCGAATTAGGCAGGGGTGCCCCTAAGATCAGATATTCTGGTGGACCCCAACTGTATCACCAACTAGAGTCCGGCGCGGAACCAATTTGTTAAACCCGACCCGCATACTTACCTGCTTGGACCCGCTACCCGACCCGCAAGTACCTTATCAGCGACCTGCTGACCATCAAGAAACAGGAAGTGCTGTCATTGTAAACTGGAAGTGACATCATTAGAAGTAGGTGTGATCATAAAAAAGGAGTAAAACAGGAAGTGCTGTCATTGTAAACTGGAAGTGACATCATTAGAAGTAGGCGTGATTAAAACTTGCTATTGAGAAGACCCGAGACCCGCAAACCCAGCTGACCCGCGTCTATACCCGCTCCCGAAACTTCTACCTGCAACCCGCAGGGTACCGCAGGTTTTTGCAGGCAACCCGACCCACTACAGGACTCTATAACCAACACTGCCAGTATTCTTTGTCATAGTAATGATTCAATTGACTTTGCACTTCTCTATGTACAGCATTGCAACAGTATGATTGGATAATCTCCTGAAATACATCCAGTTGTCCTGCACAGGCAACCTTGTATGTACAGAAGTCTGATTTGAATAGGAAGCTACAAACTGCTTTTCTAATATAAATTAGACAGGTGCTGGTTCAGCAGGATAATTATAGTTTTATATTTGCGTTGATTTACTTTCCCCTCCTGGATTTTTCCGGTGGGCCAGTCCATCTCTGCATACTGGCAACTGCAGTTGGAAGTGATATTGACACATTTCAGGCTTTTACAGGAACAATTGACTGCAGTGGGGCACTGGCACAGGGAATATGAAAGGGAAAGGAAAGCCTCAGTAGCATAAGGCCCTATATGATAGGACATTTCAAGTAGCATAGTTTGTACTTTGCGAGTCATTCTCCATACCTCCCAAGTGTCGCATTTTGAGCGGGACAGTCCCGCTTTTGAAAGCTCAACCCGCAGTCCCTAATTTGTACGGAAATGTCCCTCTTTTCTCTTTGATCTGCTGCACTGAACAGCCAGAAAAAGATACAAAGTTTCTAACTAAATTGGCTCTTGGCAGAGAGTCCAGAATACATACTTAAAGGACCAGTAACATCAAATTTTTTTTTACAAAAATTCATTAGTAAACATCAAAAAATAAACACCAACACAAATTAAACTTTTAAATTGTAAAGCCTTTATTATAAAATAACTTACTGAAACTCCACTTCCGTTCTTCTGGAGAAAAGGCGAAAGGGCGACCATCCGTTCTGCAGCAGTTGATTTCTCCTCCCTGGCTATCTCTCCCGGCCGCTCTGCTCTGCCGGCAAGATGGGGCAGCAGTTCTAAGCGATACACATACATGTATCCTCCAGCCGACGTCGCCATTGCCTGCCAGTTGCTCCACACCACTTCACAGTATTGCTCCTCCGTCTCACCCTGACTTTTTTTTCCCCGCACCTTGCAGCTTCTTTCCTTGCCGCTCGACCAGCCCGGCTCCGCCTCCAGGAAAGAGCTGCAGTCATGCCCTGCACCTGCCGCCCTGACATTTGCTCGTCTGCCCGCTGAAGTGAAAAATCCTTGTTGCTAATTGCCAACTTTGCCTTCTTCTCCCCACGCTGCCTACACTGCTCCAGGGGGGCAGCGCAGTGCGGGGGCTGGGGGTGCGGGAAGAAAATGAAAGCGCATTAGTGTAACTGCACTGTATTGAGCGCTATGTTGTGCTGAGGGAACTGCGCTTTCAGTACAAAGACATTTCTACCTCTGTACCTTCTGCGAATTTGCCTCTGAAAAGTTTCCAGGTATGATTGGCAAGAGTCGGAACTTGCAACACGCACTAGTCATGGTGCGATCGCGCACAGCACTGCGCACAGCATCTACTGACACGGGTGTGCACAACTTGTTGAGAAGCAAGGCAAGAAGCTGCAAGGTGCGGGAAAAAAAAAGTCAGCGTGAGACGGAGGAGCAATACTGTGAAGTGGTGTGGAGCAACTGGCAGGCAATGGCGATGTCGGCTGGAGGATACATGTCTGTGTATCGCTTAGAAGTGCTGCCCCATCTTGCCGGCAGAGCAGAGCGGCCGGGAGAGATAGCCAGGGAGGAGAAATCAACTGCTGCAGAACGGATGGTCGCCCTTTCGCCTTTTCTCCAGAAGAACGGAAGTGGAGTTTCAGTAAGTTATTTTTTAATAAAGGCTTTACAATTTAAAAGTTTAATTTGTGTTGGTGTTTATTTTTTGATGTTTACTAATGAATTTTTGTAAAAAAAAATTTGATGTTACTGGTCCTTTAAGATACTTGTGTAACAGTTTTAGATAAGATAAGAACTAAGACAGCTTAAAGGGATGGTTCATCTTCAAACAACTAGTTGTTTTTGGATAGATCACCCAAAATAATGACTTTTTCCAATGACTTTCTATTTTCTATGTGTCACAGTTTTTCTAATATTGAAGTGTAAAGTGTCATTTTTCAACTTCTGAAGTAGCCCTGGGAAGGGTCGCCGACCCTGTAAACTGTTCTAAATGGATACATTTAGTTGATACATTTCTTATCTTTGTCCCTGCTGAGCGGAATCCTTGAGTTTCATTACAGGCAGCTGTGAGAATTGATACAATAGTTGCAAAAACTCCAGAGATGTGCTGAGAAATGTATCAACTAAATGTTGCAAAATTGTAACAGCTCAGAGTCTGCACCTGAATTACTGAGCTGCCAGACTCAAACACCAGAGACAGGGACTTTAAACTTAGATTTTGGAAAAACAGTAAAAAATAAATAATGGAAAGTAATTGAAAAAGTCTTTATTTCTGGGGAACAATCTGAAAACAACTCAAATGAAAAAAAGTGTTTGGAAGGTGAACAACCCTTTTAAATGGTAATTCACCTTCATTAGCAAAATTGTAATAACATAAAAACCATAGAAATGTGTTCAAACTTTCATAACCTGCCAAATTTTGTAAAATGTAATAACATATAAAAACCATAGAAATGTGTTCAAACTTTCATAACCTGCCAAATTTTGTAAAATGGACATGGTAATTAGGGGGTGTGGTCACAAAAATGGGCATGGTGAAAAAAATTCGCCCCAGCAAATCTTTTTGTCCCTTTTTATGTTTACAAAATTTTGGGAGGTATGATTCTCTTTAGTCTACATTCCTATATCAAGCCAATCCTTTTCTCATGAGTGCCCTCCACTTCTGAGCAGTACAATTGCTGATCCACACAAGCCCAATAGCAGAAATTGGGATGTTTGCCCAACATCACATACATACAGCCTAGATCCTGTATAGCTTATAGTCCATACTAAATAGTTCTGCACAAACTGTATTCCTCATAAGTGCCCTTTAGACACTGGGCACTGTAGGAAAAAGCAAACAGTTTCTTGGAATACACAGAAAGGTGTCACTTGTAACCTGCAGCGGTAAATAAATAAGCACCACGTATAGGCACCTGGTAAATATCAGAATGGTAGCTAGAGGAGGTGTGCTGGTGTCAGCTTCACGTGAATTTTTCATGTTTCTCATATATAATTTATGGGGTTTTTTTTGACAGTTCTGAAAAGTAACAAGGGCTCGTTCCTCAAGCCCCCTATGTCTCTTCCATATGAGTATAGTTTTAATGAAGATGGTATTTGTTTAACCTGCATTAGAAAGTGCTATTCTCTTAAAAGATGTTCGAGGAGATGTTATTTCTGGCATCCTGCTTTACCACCGATATGCAACAATGCTTAAAGCATTTCTGATTAAAGTGCGTGTGCTTTTTCATTGTCTGTCTTCTGCCTAGTCCTAATCAAAAACATTTATATTTAAATACTAATAGAGATAATGAGTTGTTTAGAATAAATTCCCTGCCTTTCTGCATTTGCCCCCAGTTCACTGTTCTGCATTGTTTCACCTTCCAGAATGATGGAAAAGCTACTCCATATCATGGCTAAGTCACATTTGTGCCATCACAATATCTTGCTACTTTAATAATTTCAAGTCATTTACATGTCTGTCCCTGGGCCAGGGATCTCAAGTTTCAAGGTCCCACTGTGTGTTATACTGTATGGACTGTTAATGGAGGACTGGGTGTTTCAGACCTTTTCCTATTATACAAGGCACCTCAGTCAGTGGCGTAACTACAGGGGGAGCAGAGGGTGCAGTTGGGCCAGGGCCCGCACCCCCTCAGGGCCCCCCGCAGCTTGCACGCCACTGGATTCCGGGCAAAAATAACGTATGGAGGGGGGCCCCAGGGCCCGCCCCCCTCTAGTTACGTTACTGACCTCAGTTTAATCAACTGGCCAAATGTCAGCTCCCCCAACTCTTGGTTCATAGATACAAATTTCTATGAATCTATGGGAGATTGCCTTCCCGGAGCTTTCTATATAACAGGTTTCTGTATAACAGACCCCATACCTGTACATAGGTATGCTAATGACTGGAGGGAGTGGCCAGTTTATCTGCCCGGAAGGTTACATTTTTTCAACATTTCTCCCATTAACGCTCATGATTGCTCCCAACTACCTTTTAGCTACCTTCTATGAGCTGACCATAATTTAAGACAGAAATTGCATAATAAAAAACACTACTCCAAGCTATATACATGTAGGGACAGATTTATTAAGGGTCGAATTGAAAATTCTAATTCTCGATTTTATTTATGGTTAAAACTCTCAAATTCGAATTGTGAATAATGCAAACTTGTTTCGAATTTGAATCCGAATTTCAAGATTTATCAAACCTTGGCCCTTTAAAAATTTGAATATGACTATTCGCCAGCTAAAACCTGCCGAGTTCATGTATAAGTCAATGGGAGAGGTCCAGTGACAATTTTTAAGTGGCTACTAGCCTTACTGACATTCTAGTTTAGTTGAATTCGATTTGAGTTTTCGGGTCGGTAATATTCGTTCGAGTTTAAGATATTTTATTTTTTTTAATTAAATAACCCCCCAATCGAATTTTGAGTATATTCAAATTTATTAGAGTTAAAAAAAAAAAACTGACATGAATTCAAAATTCGACCTTTGATAAATGTGCCTCGTAAAGTTTGGAAAATCATAGAATACAAATCATAATGCAAATGGGAGCAAGCATGACCTGTGAGAGTACTACACTGATGATATATTTGGGAAGAAACACATAAAATTAGCAAACATTTTTTGGGATTTTAACTTTACTGTGTATGTGCTACTCTTTATAAGGGGCAGATTTATTATGGTTCGAATTTTGTTTTCCATGAAGTTTCAAGGTTTTTTTGCCAAAAATCTATTTTTCGGGTTAAAAAAAAAAAACTTGAATTTTCCGACCCTGGAAATAGCTGGAATTTGAAAATACACCAACTAAAACATGTCAAGGCCATGTAGGAGTCAACGGCTGAGGTCCCTTGAACCATTTGAAGATGTTAATAGCATTCATGATGTTTCGGCCAAAAACTCAATCAATTAAAATTTTTGGGTTGTTAACCCCGAACTCATTAATTTTTTTCTTCAATTAAAAACCATTTGAGTTGTAAGTTCATTCAAGGTCTAAAAAAACTCTAAAATTCGACCTTTGATAAATAACCCCTGCACTATGAAGTAGGATCGCCTGGGAAGTGGCTTTGGTTTTGCATTGTCGGCCACGTAATGGGATAAAGTGCTTCCTGCTGAAAATAAAAATCCCTTATCAAATCTTATTGCAATGGAAAATGGGGGACAGCACTGGAAGTAGTGAGTGCATGGAAGACAGAAGTGGAGATGTTGGGAATTTCAAAAATGGTGGTGGTGAGTGTACATGAGTCAGATCAGTGCCCATTAGCACAACGGAGCCTGCATGGTTTGTATTGTAGCATTTTATTGCTGCAGAAAACTTTCCAGAAGGTTAAGCATGATTCCTCTTCTCCTCTGTTCATTTTGCAAGTGCTGAACTATAAAGTTACACCCAGACATATTTACTTTACTTAAGTGTTTGGATTCCACATACTGGATTCATATGTTGTTTGCCAAAGTAACCTCTTGGCTTATCATGGGAAATTGCAAGAACATTAGTCACGTTCATACAAAGACCCATTGTCTTATTCCGTATTCACACGGACATTGATCTGCCTTTCCGTCTCTGATATTTGCACCTAATCAATATGTTTTTTAAAGGAAACATAAAAGCCAAAAATGAGAATTTATTTGAAGTTAAGCAGAGCGCTCTTCTAAGCAGTTTTGCAATTTACATTACTTTTCTGCTTTTTGTGGTTTCTGAGATATATGCAGTTTTAAACTGCCAATACTAGGCAAGTACCTTATCCGCAACCCGGACCTGCTGACCATCAAGAATCAGGAAGTGCTGTCATTGTTAACAGGAAGTGACATCATCGGAAGTAGGCATGATCAGAAGAAATCGCTATTGAGAAGACCCGCGGCCTGACCCGCACCTGGAACTTCTACCCGCAGGGTACCGCATTTTTTTCGTGGGTAACACGCGGGTACCCAACCCGCTGCAGGACTCTACCTTCTACTTTAGAGCAGATACATTTTTCTTAGAAGCAGCTGATTCAAATGAGAAAATATTATCCAAGGCAGACAAATCTCTAGCAGGTCAGCTATCATGACATGGCTGTAATGTATAGGTCCTTCCTAACCCCAAAATCAGCAATTGGACAGCTCCCTGGAGCAAGCCCAACAGCCACTGGTCAAGCACAGAAGTTTTGGAGCATTACCCACACATCAGGTCATGCTTAAAGATTTACTAGAATTCTCATGGTACAGATGGGATAAATTATCCAAACACATTTTTTGCCACAGGTATCCAGATACACCAGTTAAAGGAACAGTAACCCCAAAAAAGAAAGTGCTTTAAAGTAATGAAAATATCATTTAGGGGCACATTTACTTAGCTCGAGTGAAGGATTAGAATAAAAAATACTTAGAAGTTAGAACTTAGAAAGTTTTTTTTCGGCTACTTCGACCATTGAATTGGCTACTTCGACTACGAATCGAACGATTCAAACTAAAAATCGTTCGACTATTCGATAGTCTAAGTACTGTCTCTTTAAAAAAAAACTTCAACCACCTACTTCGCCACCTAAAACCTACCGAGCACCAATGTTAGCCTATGGGGAAGGTCCCCATAGGCTTTCCAAGCTTTTTTTGATTGAAGGAAAATCGTTCAATCGATGGATTAAAATCCTTCGATTCAAAGGATTTAATCGTTCAATTGAAGGATTTAATCGTTTGAACGAAGGAAATGCGGTAAATCCTTCGACTTTGATGGATTTTATTTCGACTGTCGAATATCGAGAGTTAATTAACCCTCAATATTCGACCAATGGTAAATGTGCCCGCCAGTATTGCCCTGCACTGGTAAAACTGATGTGTTTGCTTCAGAAACACTACTATAGTTCATATAAACAAGCTGCAATGGTGCAGCAATGGTGGAAATGGAAAAACGGCTATATGGCACAGGTTAACTAATAGATAACAGATAACACCATTAGACAGACAGAGCTATCTGCTGTGTAACCTGATCTCTTTCTCCTTTGAATGGCTGCACCCATTGCTACACAGCAGCTTATTTATATAAACAATAGTAGTGTTTCTGAAGCAAACACAGCAGTTTTACCATTGCAGGGCAACACTGCATTATATTTTCATTACTTTTTTTTTTACGGTACTGTTCCTTTAAGTGACATGGTACTTAGATTGTAAGCTCTACAGTAACCTCATTCCTAATGTATCTCTTACCACCTGGCACTCATTCTCTATATATTTTCACAAAATAATTTATTTATGATAATGCGTGTCTACTTGTGTGTACTTTTCTACATTATAAAATTGTACAGTGCTACGTATTCTTGTAGCGCCATATAAATAAGGATATACATACTGTACCTACATGTCCTTATGGGCAAGTTCCAAAAGCAGCGATGGACAAGAACTATTCTAGGTGATCAACGGCAAACAATTGTAGTCTTATCATGTGTAATGCCAAGCATCAATTGGAGTGTTAGAAGGGTGACTGCCATTGGGCTCTGGATCAGTAGAAATATGTTCTTTGGAGTAATAATTGGCATTTCACCCTCTGGCAGTCTAACGGCAAAGTCGACTTTAAGCAGATGCCAGTGAACACAACAGAGCGCAGATATAGCAAGGATTATGTTGAAAAATGTAATTTTCAAGGGTTTTTTTTGGTCAAAAATACATTTTTCGGGTTAAAAAAAAAAAAAAACTTGAATTTTTCGAGTCAATGGCCCTTGAACCATTTGAAGATTTTAATAGCCTTCATTATGTTCAAGTTTTTTTCAGAGGGTTATGCCTGAAAATGTAATAAATTTGTTTGTTTTTTATTGCCAAAAACGTCATTAATCCGAATTTTCAGGTTTCACAACTAGAACTTGCTGAATCGAGTTTTTTTTCCATTTGAGTTTTTTCTTAAACAAGAAACCCATCGAGTTGTGAGTTCATTCGAGGTATAAAAAACATGCGACCTTTGATAAATAACCCACCTACCTGTCTGAGGGTATAATAACAACAGTGACGTTTGGTGGATAAGAAATAATGGTTTAGGACTCTAGGATCAAAGTTTTTGGCTAACGGCCAAAATTTGTGACAACAGTTTAGGGAAGACTCTTTTCTAATACAGCACAATAATAATGGCCAATGCACAAAGTGAGCTCTGGGTTTGCACAGTTGGGAGTGGAAGAAATTGACTGGCCGGTGGAGACCTGACTCCACACAACTGAACACCTGTGAGATGACTGAGCCAGGCTGAATGGAAGCACATTTCACCAACAGTGATGCAAAATGTAGTGGAAAGCCTTCCCAGAAGAGTAGAGGCTGTTACAGCAGCAAAGGGAGAACCAATGTCATATTAATATCCTTGGTTTGAGAATGAGATGTTGGGCAGGCAGCTATCTGGATAATTTGGTGCCGTATAGTGTATAAACTGATAAACTAGAGTCACATCTATATATGAAAAATAACACAAAAATAATCTGCCCCAGCTTTAAAAGACATCCTTCAATATATTATTTGCCTAAAAGATGCTATAAATTATAAAATAGGTGATCAATCTATAAGAAGGCAATTTTGGAAACATTGGATGACAATAAAAAAAACAATCCATACATTTATTTTAGGGCAATCCTATCTTAAATGTTTTCATTGACTCTATAACATTCACATTATATATACAGTGGTGTGAAAAACTATTTGCCCCCTTCCTGATTTCTTATTCTTTTGCATGTTTGTCACACTTAAATGTTTCTGCTCATCAAAAACCGTTAACTATTAGTCAAAGATAACATAATTGAACACAAAATGCAGTTTTTAAATGAAGGTTTACGTTATTAAGGGAGAAAAAAAACTCCAAATCTACATGGGCCTGTGTGAAAAAGTGATTGCCCCCCCTTGTTAAAAAAATAACTTAACTGTGGTTTATCACACCTGAGTTCAATTTCAAAGGTTATAAAGCCATTTCTAAAGCTTTGGGACTCCAGCGAACCACAGTGAGAGCCATTATCCACAAATGGCAAAAACATGGAACAGTGGTGAACCTTCCCAGGAGTGGCCGGCCGACCAAAATTACCCCAAGAGCGCAGAGACAACTCATCCGAGAGGCCACAAAAGACCCCAGGACAACATCTAAAGAACTGCAGGCCTCACTTGCCTCAATTAAGGTCAGTGTTCACGACTCCACCATAAGAAAGAGACTGGGCAAAAACGGCCTGCATGGCAGATTTCCAAGGCGCAAACCACTTTTAAGCAAAAAGAACATTAAGGCTCGTCTCAATTTTGCTAAAAAACATCTCAATGATTGCCAAGGAAAATACCTTGTGGACCGACGAGACAAAAGTTGAACTTTTTGGAAGGTGCGCGTCCCGTTACATCTGGCGTAAAAGTAACACAGCATTTCAGAAAAAGAACATCATACCAACAGTAAAATATGGTGGTGGTAGTGTGATGGTCTGGGGTTGTTTTGCTGCTTCAGGACCTGGAAGACTTGCTGTGATAGATGGAACCATGAATTCTACTGTCTTACAAAAAATCCTGAAGGAGAATGTCCGGCCATCTGTTTGTCAACTCAAGCTGAAGCGATCTTGGGTGCTGCAGCAGGACAATGACCCAAAACACACCAGCAGATCCACCTCTGAATGGCTGAAGAAAAACAAAATGAAGACTTTGGAGTGGCCTAGTCAAAGTCCTGACCTGAATCCTATTGAGATGTTGTGGCATGACCTTAAAAAGGCGGTTCATGCTAGAAAACCCTCAAATAAAGCTGAATTACAACAATTCTGCAAAGATGAGTGGGCCAAAATTCCTCCAGAGCGCTGTAAAAGACTCGTTGCAAGTTATCGCAAACGCTTGATTGCAGTTATTGCTGCTAAGGGTGGCCCAACCAGTTATTAGGTTCAGGGGGCAATTACTTTTTCACACAGGTTTGGATTTCTTTTCTCCCTAAATAATAAAAACCCTCATTTAAGAACTGCATTTTGTGTTTACTTGTGTTATCTTTGACTAATAGTTAAATGTGTTTGATGATCAGAAACATTTTGTGTGACAAACATGCAAAAGAATAAGAAAACAGGAAGGGGGCAAATAGAATTTGAAAAGATACACAAATAACACAAGCTTCTTTATGTAAAAGAGGGATCACATATTTTTATTTCTTTAGGTTTTCAATTACACATGTTGATTTTGTTTTAGATATTGACTCTGTTTCCTTATATATTCAAAACAGTGTTTACATTCATAAGCCATCAGTAGTGACAACTTATTAAAGAGCAAATTAGCAATGCAATAACGCACATCAAATCCGAAATGTGTGTCTATTATTTCAACTTTGACTTGCTAATTAGTTACTGCGGTAGATTGCACTGGTGCAACTCCACGCCTATGTCTGCAAATAAGGGTAACTATTTTATGGGTGAAACAGAATAAGCAACAGTACGCCAAACCTAAAAGGTACAAAAGGTGTTTATGAGTCACATGCAATAATAGGCAACGTTTCAGGCTCATTGCATACCTTTTTCTAGTCTAGCCTTTTTTTCACCTTCCAGACTGAAGTGAAGCAGGATTCTGTTGCAACCTTAAAGGGATACGGTGATGGGAAAACATCTTTTTTTCAAAATGCATCAGTTAATAGTGCTGCTCCAGCAGAATTCTGCACTGAATCCATTTCTCAAAAAAGCAAACAGATTTTTTTATATTTAATTTTGAACACTTGAAAAAGGGACTGGCTCCTGAAACATGTCATGAGTGAAAATACACCAATAAAGGGTGTTTGCAGACTAAAGTACTGCCTGTTCCTGGTCTGTTTCTTATATCTTTAAATCGGATCTTGTCAGTTTCCCAGCTGTCCCCAGTCATGTGACTTGTGCTCTGATAAACTTCAGTCACTCTGAACAATGGGAAGGTAACCAGATAGCAGATAACAGCTCCCTGGTAGATCTAAGTACAGCACTCAATAGTAAATGCCAAGTCCCACTGAGACCGATTCAGTTACATTGAGTAGGGGGAAATAAGAGCCTGCCAGAAAGTAGTTCCATCCTAAAGTGCAGGCACAAGTCACATGACCAGGGTAGCTGGGAAACTGACAAAATGTCTAGCCCCATGTCAGATTTCAAAATTGAATATAAAAAAATTTGTTTGCTCTTTTGAGAAATGTATTTCAGTGCACAATTCTGCTGTAGTAGCACTATTAACTGATTCATTTTGAAAAAAACATGTTTTCCCATGACAGTATCCCTTTAACTGCTTTAGTAAACCGTTCATGAAAAAGATAAAAAGTTAGCATGGCACAATCAACATAACCTGCCCTACATAGGTTACTGCAGTACTTAGTACAGTCATAAATATGAAATGCTTCCATTTCTATAATATACAAATTTCAGTCATGTGATACCTCACTAAGCACCAATAATAACTGCCGATACTAAGAAGAATAAGGTAATGAACACAATCTCTTATGCATTAGCCATATATCAGGGGAGTTTGTGCCATGCAGCAAAGGTACTGGTACCAACATGTAATTCACAACATACACAGGTAACACACAATCCCAATTTGCACTGATTTTGCTCTACAAAATCTGTGCAACTCGTTACTACCATTTTTAGGGCAACCCCTATAAATAATATACTTTTTATTCTCTTACTGAAAAACAAGTTTTAAAAAAAACCTTCAATTTGCCATGTGAAATAAAATTAAAAGTCTGCCACTGCACATAATACTCATCAACAATCCGGTAGTGGTCAATGGGGTATTTCATGTATTCCACAGGCCACTGATGAGTCCTTACCCATCTCTTATAAAATGCAGGTGTGAGTGGGAAGCATTTCATGCAACAGTGGTTAGAGGCCGCAAAGCACAGAATTCTCCAAACTGAAATCATAGTGAAATCTTGCAAAATTCTCTTCAAGGTTATAGAGAGGGACTCTCTCTGGAAGTTCACTACACATGTTTTGCACCTCTTGCACATGAGGAGCTAAGATGAAGGGGATATCACTGAGAAGCTCAGCCATCACCACATTCCCTTCTGAAGTCTGCAGGGTAACCTTGTTGGCTCCAGGATCCTCCCTGTTGAATTGCTGGGGAACTTCTGGGCAGACCTAGAGCAAGAAACATTGAACCGAGTTACAGCAAGATAAAAATGTAATGTCTTAGCAAATCTTTGCCCTTTTGGGTTCATGTTGAACATGGGTTTATGCTGCCTCTTTGGCAGATGAAACTATAGTAACATTTGTTTGTATTTCTAAACATATCATTCAAACCTTGCTTGGTTCCTGTGACCAACAGTAGCTAATAATTTGCCCATGCAGGACCTTCCTCATGGACTTTCAAGTGTAGGGAGCCATAAATGATATTTAAAACCAGCTGATGACCACTTAAAGCAGGGGTGTCCAAACTTTTTGCAACGAGGGCCAGATTTGGTGAGGTGAAAATGTGTGAGGGCCGACCATTCAGCCTGACATCCATTCCAATGTAGTTATCTTGTGCTCAGGATCATTCACTCCTGGAGATGGACGCGTACACAGCTTTTAAGAAGTGGAGTCTGTTTGGACTTATTCTCCGTGCCTCATTTAAACAAGAAATCGCATAGCCATAGTAATAATATTTGGGCACATGATTAGTGAAACGACCAAGTGGCAGATCACTTCACTAATGTGGACAAATATTACTGCTACGGCTACGCGATTCCTTATTGCACAGTGCTGGGGGGTCATATTGTTATTAATTTCATGATGGAGGCTGAGGGCCGGTGTTAATTAGAAAATGGGCCGCAATCGGCCCCCGGGCCTGACTTTGGACATGCCTGACAGAGGGAATGTGTGTAAAAGCAAGAATATGTCATTGCATTTTAGTCTTCTAAATATAGAAGGAATGTGCTCAGAAAAGTTGTTCTTTGTGCTACTTTATTGAAAATATCTCCAAAAACCATACTAGCACTGCCCATCTCTTCATTTCCT
Organism: Xenopus laevis; assembly: GCF_017654675.1. NCBI lineage: Eukaryota > Metazoa > Chordata > Amphibia > Anura > Pipidae > Xenopus > Xenopus laevis. The sequence goes on along the minus strand of NC_054381.1, from coordinate 34,448,560 downwards.
GCTGTCAGCTTTCCCAGACTGTGCTTGAAAGCCATCATCTCTCAGCACTTTGGATGCCAGCCAATCAGCAGTTAGGCAGGGCTGTGACTGGCTACCCATCTCCTACTGTGCTTCTGGCAAGGACCTTTAGGCTAGGGCCAGACGATTGCGGATCTCAGCCTGCGGTGAAACGCAAGCCAAGAATCCGCTTCCAGCTGCTGATCTGCCTACAACCGGAAGCAATGTCCTCCTGGGTGCAGGCAAACAAGGCGGATTTCTTCACCAAAACTTTACATTTCGCTCCGAAATCCACCCTGTCTGCAAAAGAGAAGGGGAGTAGCTGGCCAGCGGCTACTCCGCCTGCAGAGAATCCATATCGTCTGGCCCTAGCCTACTAGAACTAAACCCGAAGAATGAATATGGCTTAAAATGCCATATTTTACATACTGAACTTATTGAACCATCCAAAAATTTCAGCTTCTCAACAGCAGCAATGATCCAGGACTTCAAAAACTTATAATAGGGAAAGTGTCATGCTCAGTAGGCTCTGAGCAGCTGTTGGGAAGCTTAGTGGTGGTTGCACTGGTGTTGCCATGTAGTAATTATTTGTATTAATTAATCAGCCTTATATTGTGACATATATTGTGATATATAATATATATATATATATTCAGTATATTGTGCTTCGGACCTAAGCTCAGTAAGTGACGGCAGCACAGAGCATGTGCGTTGAATCAGCAGAAAAGAAGATGGGGAGCTACTGGGGCATCTTTGGAGACACAGACCTTTACTACTAAATGGTTGTGGTTGTTTGGGCTGGGACAAAAGCCAAACGTAATGTACAACACTCCTGGCCTACTTCTTTAGTTAAGCTTTAGTTCTCCTTTAAGACATACCCACCACTTATTTGAACCGCAGGCAGGGACCAGTGAGAATGTAAGGGGGTGTTCCAATAAAGGGGTCATTTTTAAAGATAAACCTTTTTAGCCCAGAAACCAGCACCATTTCGTATTTATTACCGGCTACAAGATTAAAGGGGACCCGTCACCCAAAAAAGTTATTCAAAATCCTATTTTATCACATGAGTCAAGTAAAATGAACTTTAATTACACTATATAAATATTTTGAATCTTGTTTCCTTTAGTATGGGAATTGATAAGTATAACAAGCAGGCAGCAACCATTTTGTGGACACTGTTATTAAGGCAAGCCTTGCATCATCTCAGAATCTTGTTTGTGCACCAGAATGAGGGACCCGATGTCCATCCCCATGCCCTGGTTACATAATTAAATGGTGAAGAGAATGGGGGAATGTGTGGAGTGCTGTGGCATCTAGGAAGTGCTGAATGGAATGGTTAAGGCATAGAGGAGCGGCAGATAATATTTTATTGACAGCTGAGATTTTTAAATGAGCTTAAACCAGCTATGAATGCTTTAATAAAAAATAGTTATTGGATTTCATGTTTAATTTGAAAAGGACTTTTATTATACAGCTTTTTGTGTCTGGGTGACAGGTCCACTTTAAGGATAACTTAAATTATGAATTATATATATATATATATATATATATATATATATATATATATATATATATATATATATATATATATATATATATATAATATACTATATATATTCCCTTTAACACCTAAAACCACTGTGTTCTAAACAGCTTATCTGTTATGACATATGAGAATATGAGCCCTTACAGCCCAGCCCTACTCATGGTAACTTGGTAACATAGAACCAGTTAACTATAATAGAGGTTCTGCAGAAACAAACTCGAAACTATTACAAGCCCAGAGCTGTTCTATTATTTCATTTATTAATCAGGGGGTCTAGAAACTTGAACTGTTAACACAATAAATTGAGGTTGTTCCTGAGTAAATGGCTAGAACAGTGAATTAAGCTGGCCCTAGAAGAGCTAATATAACCTGGCTGTAGCAAGCAATGCCAGTCAGCAGCATCAAGGACAAATAAGGTCTTGAGCTGTATTAAAAGGGGCATAGAGTCAAGGGAGGAGGGGGTCATTCTTCCACTGTATAGAGCACTTGTAAGGCCCCATCTAGAATATGCCGTACAGTTTTGGTCTCCATCACTCAAACAGGACTTTATTGTATTAGAGAGGGTACAGAGAAGGGCAACTAAGCTGGTAAAAGGTATTGAAAATCTTAGCTATGAGGAAAGACTGGCCAAATTGGGGATGTTCACGCTGGAGAAGAGGCTTAAGGGGTGATATGATAACTATGTATAAATATATAAGGGGATCATATAATAATCTCTCTAATGCTTTATTTACCAGTAGGTCTTTCCAGCTGAAGCAAGGTCACCCATTCCGATTAGAAGAAAAATATTTGGAAGGGTTTTTTTTTGTTTTTTTTTTACAGTGAGAGCTATGAGGATGTGGAATTCTCTTCCTGAATCAGTTGTATTGGCTGATACATTAGATAGCTTTAAGAAGGGGTTGGATGGCTTTTTAGCAAGTGAGGGAATACAGGCTTATGGAATATAGCACCAGGGACTGGTCCGATTGCCATTTTGGAGTCAGGAAGGAATTTTTCCCCCTTCTGAGGCAAATTGGAGAGGCTTCAAATGGGGTTTTTTGCCTTCCTCTGGATCAACTGGCAGTTAGGCAGATTAAAAAAGTCAAAAGGTTGAATTTGATGGACGTGTGTCTTTTTCAACCTAACTTACTACGTTACCTGCCAACCCAACTGTGTAATGGGCAGATATTGATCGGGCTGGCTGTAATATCCTGTTGGACAGGAACCAAATTACGTTTTTTTTTTTGTTTAAGAAACAACAAATACTTGTTTGCATTCATTGCATAAGGGCAATTTTCCATAACTACAGCAACTGCTTCATTCTAGGTCTATATTACTCTCATATTTTAGGATCATGATGTGTCAGCAGTCTAACCACCATTTAAGCAACAAATGTGTGGCCTTTTATCATAGTTGACAGTTATTAGGTTACCACGTATCTATTCCATCCACACTGGGACTCATCTTTTCCTGCTTATTATTCATCTCAGTTTCACATAATTGGAATATTATGTACAGTGTATATGTATATTTATATATATATATATATATATATATATATATATATATGTAAATATATAATATGCCGCATTGTTCTAATGACATTTATTTTATTTTATCTCCTGACAGTTGAGTACTCTCTCTCTTTGTTTTTTAAATATTTACTTCCTGCCCCTTGGCAAGTCACAACGTGTACAAAGCAAACAAAACATGTACAAGGGTTTCTCTTAGTATGCAGTTTTATTTTGTAGCACAGTGTATAGGCCAACACCCTAGCTGTAGTATTGCTATGTTTAGATTTTATGGGGGTTATTGATCAAAGTCCGAATTTATCTCAATATTTCCAGAAAAAAACTGACCAAATCCGCATGTTTTTTTCCCCTTATTTATTAATAATTTTCGTTTGCGGGAAACAACAAAAAATTGCGAATCAATCAATTTTTTTCCGATTTTTGCCCTAAAACCACAAAATCTTTGGATTATTGCACACAACAAAGCGCAGGTCAAGATATTTTTGGAATTTCTCCCATTGACTTATATGTAATCCTGAAAATTAATTTTTTCCCACTAAAAATGCAGATTTTATACTAAAACCACAATTTTTTAAGATATTTGACATTCTGAGTTTAGTAAGTAACCCTCTATGCGTTGTGTTAACATTATTTTATCCTACCCTGTTGTCTAGTTGGTGTATTCTAGGTAGAGTGTAAGGGGGTTATCTACTAAACTCCGAATGCCAAACATCCGAAAAATTTGTGTTTTTTTCTTAATATAAAATCAGAATTGTTAGTGGAAATAAAAAAACACAATTTTTTCCTGATTTATTATACCCAGAGGATGGAAAAAGTCTGAATCCGAAAATCCGTCATGAGAGAAATTCGGACTTTGATAAATAACCCCCTAAGTGTTGAGCAGGAATGTGAGTAGGTAGGAGTAGTAGTGAGTAAGGAATGCAAGTCTGAAGATCTACATTGTCATTAGTCCTACTAAGGCTGGTAGCCTTGGATGAGAAGGTCTATGCATGTACAATGCCTTTAGTAGGTGATCTGTCCAATGCTCTCTTTATTTCTGCTTAACTAAATCTGTATATATAATGGGTTGAGTGCAGAGGACCTCTTGTATTTGTCTGTGCTCACAGCCTTATTGCAACCCCCTTAATGGTTTAAAAAAAAAAAAAAATTAGTGGTGAGGCACAAGCTGGCCTAAATTCACCCAAATATTTATTTTCTGTTGTATAGCCCAAGACTTAGCAAGCGGGAGAGAGAAAAGCCTGCAAAAGTTGTGATACAGAACTAAATGTTCTCAAATTGCTGATGTATTTTAATTCTGTGTCTGTAAATGCTGTAACACCCTCTATAAACCTCTAAATAGCAACTTGATTTAACAATCACTGTAAAGCCTTTACAAGCTATACCTAGCCATCTGCAAAGAGAAGCAAGGACAACTGTTGGGGAAAAGCTTTCCCAGCTACTAGTAAAGTACAGCATGTTTCCCACTTAGTTAATCGATTCATCTCACAATTCTGTTCCCATTAAAGGGGGGTTCATCTTTAAGTATGTGATAAAATGGCTTATTCTACCATTTTGAATTGGGCTTCATTATTTATTTGTATAGTTTTTTTTTATTTTTATTATTATTTGCCTGTTTTCTGTCTTTCTGTTCTGTGTACTCAGATCAGAACAGAGTAGCAAAGACTTCCGTGCATTATTCATGCTCCAAGAAGCCCACAGTGCTAACGCTCACTTGTAACATACACTCGGCTATTATTCCTTGACCTTTCTTAGATTCCAGAGTTTGTCATGCTGAAAGGTGATTGCTACTTGGACATTTCCCAAAAAGCACTTTTACCAAAAGTCATTTTGGACATTCACCAAAAGCAAAAAGCACTTTTTCAATAACGACAGAGGCACTGCTGTTTGTTACCTGGAAAGGCTGGCTGTATGGGAGTTGTGGCACGGGATACGCAGGTGTATCATTTCTCTGCTCATTAGCTGGATGTCCTAAAAGAGAAAGCAGTGTATGTGTGTGTTAGGTATTACCTTCTTGCTTTATAACAATACAGAGGTACATTATGTAATAAAGCAGAGTCGAGAAGTGATGCTTCACTAAGTTCACTGTTTTGAATTATCCCATCTCACTCCGGAAGCCTCTTGTAGTAGGTAAAATTCAAAATAGGCCTATGATTACGTATCGTTCAGATACGAAACGCGTCAGGATGCTATGGTTTTAATGTGATTGAAATAAAAGTTGAATTTTACCTACTACAAGAGGCTTCCGGAGTGCTTGCCGATTTTCTTCATACTTGAAAGCATACACACCCTTTGCTACGGGTTCGGGACGATGCACCCGGACCACTTGAGACGTCGGGTGATTATTCCCATTTTCCAGTAGTGGTCTCATATTGTACTTTACGTTCAAGCGGTGGACCTGGGGTCTTTATACCCAGGTCACTTTTGTTACAGGGTGAGAAATGTTTTTTGTTACTCATCCGACGAACATATATTCACCAAATATTCTATTTTAGGACTGTGCAGCTTTAAATTTCTTTAACAATTTGTAGGGGCAGCTGGGAAACTGACAATTAGGGATGGGCGTATTTGACCAGTTTCGTCAAAAATTTGCCGCCGGCGAAATGTAGACGACACCCATTAAAGTCTATAGGCATCAAAAATTGACGCGCGGAGTCTATGGCTGTCATTTCTGCGGCAAAACAAGGCGAAAAAATTTGCCCGTCCCTACTGACAATATGTCTAGCCCCATGTCAGATTTCGAAATTAAATATAAAAAAACTGATTCAGTGCAGAATTCTGCTGGAGCAGCACTATTAACTGATGCGTTTTGAAAAAACACTTTTTACCATGACATTTTCCCTTTAAAGGATCAGTAACACCAAAAAATGAAGTGTATTAAAGTAATTAAAATATAATGTAGTGTTTTCCTGCACTAGTACAGTTGGTGTGTTTGCTTCAGAAACATTACTATAGTTTATATAAACAAGCTGCTGTGTAGTTATGGGGGCAGCCATTCAAAGCACAGGTTACACAACAGATACACAATGTAGAATGCCATTGTATTCTATTACAGACCTTATCGGTTATCCACTAATCTGTGCCTTTTCTCCTTTTCAGCTTGAAAGGCTGCCCCCATGACTACACAGCAGCTTATTCTTATAAAAATATTAGTCTTTCTGAAGCAAACACATAACTTCTACCAAAGCAGGGCAACAGTTCAGGATATTTTAATTACTTTAAAATGCTTTTATTTTTTGGTGTTACTGTTCCTTTAAGTTAAATTTTAGCATGTTATAGAATTACTTCTATTTCCATTCAGCCCTTCTCCTACTCATTTTCCAGTCTCTCTTTAACATCACTTCCTGGTTGCTAGGGTGAAATGGACCAGCAACCAAATAGCTGGTGAAACTCAAAAATGGGTTGATACATACAAAGCTATGTATATTTAGAAAACCATAAAAAATGAAAACCATTTGCAAACAGTATTATAAAATGAACATCAGCATCATAATACAAGTTAGTTTAAAGATGAACCAGTCCTTTAAAGTTAAGTGTACATGTAATTGCAGTTGAAAGCATTATATGTCAGACCCTTTATGTTCTCTGCATTGCCGTGTAGACTAAAACATGAAAAATGTAAAGTTGAAAAACTTGCCTCTGATATTTTGACAAATGACTCCCAGTATAAGGGTTTGTCAGACGAATAGTACATTCGGATTAGAAGCTTAAGCAATTTTTGTCAATTGAGGGCTAATATTTTTTAAAGGGTACATATTATGTAGAAAACAAGAATGTACCGATGCATTTTACGCTTTTCAATATAGAAGGAATGTGCTTTAAAAAGTGGTGTTTCAGGCTTGATTTATTGAACATTTCTGCAAAAACCTTACTAGTCCCGCCCATCTGTTCCACTTCCTGTTGCCTCCTTTCCCAGGCTGTTCAGGGGAGCTGCGGCACTCAGCACACTGCACTTTAGGATAGGAACCAATCAGCAGCTAGGCTGACCTGATAGGGAACCGAAGCCAAAGTCTGTTCTTGTGTAACTGCAGGGCTGTGATTGTTAGGACACGCCCACCCATCATTTGAAACAGGAACTGCTGTATGAGGAGCTCAAATAAAAAGGCTAATTTTGAAGACAATATTAATGTACAACCAAAAGTAAAACCAGAACCATATAGTATACATAATTGCCTACAAAATTTGTTTTTTCTGATCTATCCTATATGTCTCCTTTAAGTAACACCTAGCATTTCCATTACATGTATATGTACTGCAGGTAGAGGACTGCAAAAGAAAAGAGAAATCAACAGAAGAGACTGGCATAAAAAAGGGGCCTCCACCCTATTCTGCAATAGTGCAACCACAGTGGAGATCAAAAACAAGAAAAATGTTCTGTTCAGATCACTCCAGTGCTGTGCCTCCCTTTGCTTCTAATGAATCATTCTGTGGTTTATGCAGATAAATTGACATGAAGTAGAGCCACTTGTGTGCAGCTAGATACATGAGAAAAATGTAGGCCTTTAAAGCAGCATTTTCGCTCTTCCATAAAAAAGGCAGAGGATAAAAAACATTATTCGTATTTAATACTGACGCAAAAAAACTACCTTTTAAAATATGAATGTGCATTAAAAGTTACCTATAGGTCATGTTGATCGTTTTTGCTAAGCGGTCTGTTTTTGTAAATAATTTTTAGTTGATGTTCCTAAACCTGGCTGTCCCATCTCAGCCTGTCAGTTAAAGTTTCTAATGCTAACAGATTTCTACTGCACACATTTTTGATGCGACACAACTGTTGGATGCAGACGCATCATGCAGTAGAATTGCTTACCTTATTTCCGTTGCATCCGGCGTGGCGCCTGCGTTTTTGCGCAACACGTCGGATTGCGTCGGAATCATCCGTGGAGTCCTGCCCTTAGGGGTGGAATGCCACATACTTGCCGCATTGATAGGGAGCCTTACCAGGCTACCGTGTCTATTTTAAAACCACGTGTCCCCGGTGTGTCGATGCGCGGGTTGAGGGTAGGATCGCGTCGGAATCGTCTGTGGAGTCCTGCCCTAAAACTGTGCTGGCCTTTCTGGCCATGCCCCAAATATGGGACTAGGTTTGGTTCTGCCCTAGGCACTGGACTCCCACAGTTGGCAAATTGCGCAGATGGCCCTTCTGTCCTGGACATGTGGCGATTGCTGGGAACACAAATACTCCCCCCTCAGATCCACTGCCACTTTTAGTGGCAAGTATCCGACTTAGGGATGGGCCCACAGGTGCCAATGGGCTAGTCCAAGCACAATGTGCCACTGTGTCTTTCAGCACATTAATAAGAAAAGGGGACACAAGCACATAAAAGTAATTTGATCATGGTTTTTCCCAAAAAATTCTAAATTTGGAAAATCTGGTATAGGTAAATGTAAAACAATTTATAATAAATGAACTGCAGCAGTTCTCAGAGATCTGATCCCTGCAGCCATTTATATCAGTAAAGCACTGCCCCATTTAATTGTATAATAAGGAAGGGAATTCCAGGAGAAGGGTAAAGAAAAGTCTTGGAGGGATGAGTGGAAAATAACAATGCTGAAGAAGGAAAGAAAGAGGTTGGTTGCAAATAGAACTTATGTGGTGTGTGTACTTGGGGTGGTGTACAGTTAAGGCATCCCACACTTTATACACGCACAAGAATATGACACAACATGTATAGCATTATCACCTTTGTACTATGCACTACTTAGGAGAGATTAATCTCAGTTAAAGCTTCATTATTATCAGAGAACCCTGATACGGTCTACCTCATGAACGATATTTAAAAAAAGTATTTGAAAGCCACTTTTATTCACCTGACCATGCATGAACGTATCTCTGTATATCTCTATACCAGGGCTGTCCAACTGGACTGCCCATGACCCCCCCTTATGTGGCCCTCCACATCAGTCTGCCTGCTGTGTCTGTTTACCATGTGTAAAATTGAAAAGGTATCACTACAGAGATTAACTGGCCCCTGCATTGTTTAAACCTCAAATTCAGACTAATCACCTGTATTGTTCACACCTGTGACCCCCACTATATTGTTCACACTTGTGACACCTCTATTGTTCACTCCCCTAAAGCCCTGTACTGTTCACACCTGAGACCCAGACTGAAACTGCCCACATTGTTCTCCTGTTCACACTTTATACAAAATGCTAATGAGGCACCAGCACTGTGTCACTGTATGTAGTACATTTTAGACTGGTCCTGATACCGGTCTCCTGCTCTGTTCTGTCTGCCCTATGCTCCTGTGTGTGTGTCATACTTTGGTATTTGTTCTGGGGGTTTGTTAGCATTTGCAAATTATTGTTAGTGGCCCCTAAGGTGTTTAATCATATGCTGGGGTACTGTATTATACACAGGGGAGGAGGAGGCATATGGATTAATGGGTATGTCTTAATATGACTTAACTTTTTTTCACATATGAGTGACATCCCTGCCATGACAGGCACAAGGTAGTTTGGCACCCTAGGCAATATATATTGAAATATATATAGATATATACAGATAAAAATACAGGCAAATATATCTCTCAGTGTCCGCCAGTATACAAATATAGCATACAACTTTATTATGCCAGTAACTGATTAGAGGAGAATTCAACCCTATAGGGAAAAAACCCTACCCCCCCTACCCTACATAGACCCCCCTCCCTCCCCCCCCCAACCTAACTGCTACCCCGGTGCAAATGCCCCCAAGACTTTACTTACCCCTCCGTGCAGATTCTGTCCAGCGGAGTTCACGGGCGCCATCTTCTGGCTCTTCGTAATCTTCGGAATGAGACCAGCACTTCAGGAATTTCAGTGACTTTTGGCGCATGTGCAGTTGTTGCGAAACAGAAAATTGCTCCAACTGCGCATGCGCCGAAACAGCACTTACTTTCCGAAGATTACAGAAGTGAACGCCACTGGACAGAATCTGCACCGAGGGGTAAGTATAGACTTAGGGGCATTTGCCCGGGGTAGCAGCGAGGCTGGGGAGGGTCTATGTAGGGTAAGGGTTTTTTAACTTTACAGTTGAATTCTCCTTTAAGCAAAAAGTATAAAATGCTCATCTATTAGCATACCTCCCAACATTTTGGAAATAAAAAATGGGACAAAAATGTTGCCGCACTGTGCCACACCTGTTTTGTGGCCACACCCCCTAATTACCATGTTCATTTTACAAAATTTGGCAGGTTATGAAAGTTTGAACATATTTCTGTGTTTTTTTTCCTGTTATTACAGTTTTGCTAATGAAGGTGAATTGCCCTTTAAGCGAAGTCTAACTTTTCCCAAGGGACCCGTTATTTTAAATTGTTACGTATTTGCTTATCTTGAAATTGTTACAAAAGTATCTTATATTCTGCTGTGGCTGTTCTGGGCTCTCTGCCAAAAGCCAATTAAGTTAGAAACTTTGTTTCTTTTTCTGGCTGTTCAATGCAGAGAAAAACTGGACTTTCCAGTACAAATGAGGGACTACAGGGGTTGAGCTGTCAAAAGAGGGACTGTCCTTCTAAAAACGGGACAGTTGCGAGGTATGGATTACAAACGTGAGCATTATAAAATTGCAAAGGTGTCTGTGATTCAGCTTTCCATTTCAAGTTGGAAAAGAGATGGGGGCTGATGAAGTGCAAAGCACTCATGCAAGTACAGAACTGCTGAGACATGTTGTATGACAAAGAAAGGCAGCCAGACTCAACAGGAAAGACTTCTCATGAGAGCCTTATGTTCGTCATGACCCACTGCACCTTCCAGCAAGTGCAAAAAACAACACAAATCTATTGCCATTCCTAGCATCCTCATAGTGTGATTAGTGTAAGCTGTCAAACCCACAAGCCTATATCAGAGTGCAGGCTGGCTTGTGTTTAACTAAAGACTGCACACGTCCAGCCTTGCTCATTTCCACAACTGGCCTATAACAGAACCTATATGGCTTCTTCAGCTGATGATGTTGTACATATCCCCCTTTAATGTATTTTGGACAAAGGTTTATTAAAGGGGTTGTTTAACATTTAGTATGTTGTAGGGAGTGGTATTCTGAGATAATTTGCGATTGGTTTTCATTTTTTATTATTTATGGTTTTTGAGTTATTAACTTTTTATTCAGCAGTTCTCCAGTTTGCAATTTCAGCAGTCTGTTTGTTAGGATCCAAATTAACCTAGCAACCATGCATTTATTTGAATAAGAGTCTGGAATTTGAATAGGAGAGGGCCCGAATAGAAAGCCGAGTAATAACAAGTAGCAATAACAATATATTTGTAGCCTTACTGAGAATTTGTTTTTAAGATGGGATCAGCGACCCCTCATTTGAAAGCTGGAAAGAGTCAGAAGAAGAAAGCAATTAGTTTCAAAACAAAAAAAAAAAGAAATCATGAAGCCCAATTGAAAAGTAGCTGAGATATGGCCATTCTATAACATACCAAAAGTTAATAGTGAACCAACCCTTTAAAAGAAGGAACAATATGAACCAAAGAGAGCAATATTGTAAATTATTAAACCTATAATACAGGCATTTCCCATGACCCATACTGATATCTCTATAATACATAAGAGCCATAAATATTAGGGATGCACCGAATCTACTATTTTGGATTCGGCCCGAACCCACAAATCTTTTGTGAAAGATTCAGCCGAATACCAAACCAAATCCTAATTTGCATATGCAAATTAGGGCTGGGAAGGGAAAAACATTTTTTTACTTCCTTGTTTTATGACAAAAAGTCACGTTATGTAAATACAAATTAGGATTCGTATTCGGTTCGGCTGGGCAGAAGGATTCGGCCGAATCCTGCTGAAAAAGGTAGAATCCTGGATTTGGTGCATGCCTAATAAGTATCCTGTAAATTGCATCTTTATAAATGTTTCTTAGTGATGTCATCAGTTATAACTGGGGCTTTGTGATGTCATTTCTGTCACATGACTTGCTTAAAATTGTGTATTATTCTAAATAAAGTACTCCTTTTGTAAAATATGAGGGCATTCAACGTACCCCCATAAAGTTGTTAGGTTCGGCCTTAGGCTTTGTGCTTTTATACGGTCGTGGAACTCCACGGTGACTTATAATATCCTTATATTTTACAATAGAGAGTAGTTCAGTCACTATATAAATGACATGTTATATACTTAAGCTTTCATTACTCAACATGCCAAGTGCCAGTGGTTACAGCAATTCTGTTGTGTTTGAAGAATCCCACGGAAATAAATATAGGTAGAACACAAACTGATCACATCTTTATAACACCCAGGAAAGCCAAGCAAAATCCTCACTTGAAATATTAGCTAGTGCAATGGCCACAAGACAATCATACCAGTACTGAATACAAGTGCAAACGTTGCAAGAAGTTGTTTGGTTTCACTTATATTTAACGCCATTTCTCTATTTATTATGGAACAGAATGTAACCAAATACATATGGTATAGTATTACATTCCAAATAGGCAACCAGCAATCAGTGCAGATTTCAGAACGACTGGAACATTTTCTGTGCGTCATCTGCTATGACTGACACAACCTTTTTGTTAAGTGAATGAACACTAACAAAACCATTATTTAATGTATGACACAATATACTGCCTTTAATAAAAGAAATGCAGTTTTTCTGGAAACTCCAACCCAGCACCATGATATAGTTTCCTTGATGCGGTGCAGATTATAGGTCTACTGTAAATATTAATTTGTCTGCTTCTTTATAACAACATTTCAAAGACGACAATGATTGATCATTTAAACACAGCGTGTTATGATACTCTGGGCCGGTGCTTCTGTTAGCAGAAAACTGTACTGGCCCGGGTTTTTTTCTGCAGTTTACCCCAGACCCGAATGAAAAGACGACAGAAAAAGCCAAAGAAGATGGCGACAAATATCTTCTGGGTCGGCGCAATTATCAAACAGGAGCACTGGCTCAGGGTATAAGGTAAGAGACTAATCTTACAAACATTTGAATTCCCAACAATTATTTTAACGTTAGTTTTTCTTTAAATAATACAGGCACGGGAACCCTTGCCTATATACCCATTATCCAGAAACCTTAAAATTAAAGAAAAATCATCTCACATAGAGTCCATTTTAAGCAAATAGTTCCAATTTTCTTTTTCTCTGTAATAAAAAACAGTAGCTTGTACTTGATGGTAAACTACAAAAACCCATATTGGCGGCAAAACACTCCTGTTGGGTTTGTAATTTAAATGATAGAAATATCCCTTATCTGGAAAACCCCAGGTCCCAAGCATTCTGGGTAATCGATCCTATACCTGTACTGTATTTAGTCACTTATAACAGTCATTATAATGTCAGTGCTAAAACTAAATGATGGCAAATCACATTGATGGTTGGGAAGATGCACCTTTTATTACCTATACCCCAAGGGGCAGGTGCAAAATGAAGCAAAATGTTTCCAGTGCTATAGTTTTGTATCAGCTGCAATTCAACCATATATAAGCAATGAAACAGATAAACATACCACCTCTCAAACAATTCACTTCTTTCTTGCTCTCTTTAGTGTTTGTTTCCCATTGGGAGGTGCTCAATGCAGGCCCTGCTGCAAACCAAAGGCCTTTTTTTACCATAGACTCAAAAATAATAAAGTGAGATCACAGCAAACTTTTCGGGGACAAGCCCCTTCACTAGTAGCACTTGATGAAGGGGCTTGTCCCCAATAAAAGAGAAAGTAGTTTTCGGTTTTTGCAGAAGCATTGTGTGGAATGTGCCTTTGTATCTATTTTTATCACCTCTCAAACAAGCTTAAATGAGAAGAAAAGGTTAAAACTAAGTAAGCTTTATCAGAAAGGCCTATATAAATACACCAGTAAACCCTCAAAATAATGCTGCTCTGCTGCATTTCTGTCCTCCTATTATGTGTACATGGGCTTCTTTATCAGACTTCCTGTTTTCAGCTTAACCTCCAGGGCTTGAGCATGCTCAGTTTGCTCCTCTCTCCCTCCCCTTTTCCGCTTCCCCTACCTGTTGTAATCTGAGCCCAGAGCTATGAGTGAGCGGAGAGAGACTCAGGCAGGAAGTTATATCACACCAAGATAATATGGCAGCTGCTATCAAGAGAGAGTGTTCAAAGGCCGTTTACTTCTGTAAAGCATTCTGCTGAATAAATAGTTTGCACTATTTTGGTTAATCTATTGGCCATAAACTGCCTCTGTAGTTTACCTCCTTCTTTAAGAGGCCTCGTGGTATGGGCCTTTTGCAACCCTTCTATTACAACTCTTGTCTATCCTATCTGACAGATCAGATCTATCCTCTGTGGTTTCCACATACAATTAGGCAATTCTCTGCTCTTTTCAACGCTTAATGGAGAACGAAACCCTAAAAATGAATATGGCTAAAAATTGCATATTTTATAGACTGAATTTATTGCACCAGAGTAAAGTTTTGCCGCGTTTTTTCTTAAATAAGAAGAAAATGAGAGAAAAAAGTTGCGGGAGATAAGGTGATTCCTTATCTGAAAACCCAAAGGTCCTGAGCATTCTGGATAATAGGTCCCATACCTACACCATAATAATTAACTGCTATTGAAGGGCATAAATTATACTTAGTAAGGTTTGTATAAATAAAACTCATGGCCACCTATACACGAGGATGAAAACAATCTATTAAAAAGGACTTTTCTTTTTTTTTTTAGCAAAATGTGTGTAGTAGCTGTCGGATTTAGCAAGTAGTAAGATGTAAAATGTAAATTTCACTTTAGTTCTATTATATTTAGAAATGCACCAAATTCACTATTTGGGATTCGGTGAATCCCAGAATCCTTCATGAAAGATTCCTCTGAATACCGAACCGAATCTTAATTTGCATATAAAGATAAGGGACGGGAAAAAATGTATGTGATTTCCCTTTCCATTCCTAATTTGCATATGCAAATAGGATTCAGTTCAGCCAGGCATTAGGATTTGGCCGAATTTAAACCCTGCTGAAAAAGGCAGAATTTTGGCTGAATCCCAAACGGATTCCTGGATTCGGTGCATCCTTAATTTTAATGCTAGCCAGCTATTTGGACCACCTAGGGGCACATTTACTTAGCTCGAGTGAAGGATTAGAATGAAAAATACTTTGAAATACTTTGCCAATAAAAAAATAAAATTTGCGGTTTCCTATGACCTATGTGGCATTTTCTGCTAATCAGTGACAGAGTACTTCCTATTGCACTCAGTCATTCCCAACACACTGGTACAGTCTGTCAGTTCTACTGTAATGACATACATATCTCTCTGCTGCAAAGACTTGATTTATTGTGCAGTCGTGACAAACAGTTGCTATGGAAAGGCAAAAAAACCCCAAACAAACACTGATAATTATGACTACCAATTGCTAGCAAATGGAAACCGTTATTGGGTTTAAGCAGTTCTAGGGCAACAAAAGGGATATTCCAGGGCTTTACTGGAGATGTCATAAAGATAAGGGGATAATCTGCAATAAGACATGAATGTATTTGCTATATTAACTTTCATGACCTACACCTTATAACTAGTCAACTGCAGGTTTAATTTGAAGAGCTGCATAAAAAATGCATCTGGTAGATCAGGAAAAATGTGGGCAGAAGTTTTTTAAATGTAATTCTGGTTTAAGGGATTCTGTCATGAATTTTATGGTGTAGTTTTTATTCCTAAATGACACTGTTTACACTGCAAATAATTTACTCTACCATATAAAATTTCATTCCTAACCCAACAAGTGTATTTTTTTAGTTGTAATATTGGTGTGTAGGTGCCATCTCACGTGATTTTGCCTGGTCATGTGCTTTCAGAAAGAGCCAGTGCTGCACAACAGAACTGCTTTCTGACAGGCTATTTCTCCTACTCAATGTAACTAAAGGAGTTGCAGTGGGACATGGATTTCTACTATGGAGTGCTGTTCTTATATCTACCAGGAGCTGGTATCTGGTGACCTTCTCATTGTTCTGCTGATGGGCTGCTGGGGAGAGGGAAGGAGGATGGTGATATCGCTCCAACTTGCAGTGCAGCAGTAAAGAGTGACTGAAGTTTATCAGAGCACAAGTCACATGAATGGGAGCACCTGGGAAACTGACAATATGTCTAGCCCCATGCCAGATTTCAAAATTAAATATAAAAAAAAAAAATCAGCTTGCTCTTTTAAAAAACGCATTTCAGTGCAAAAGTCTGCTGGAGCAGCACTAATAACTAATGCTTTTTGAAACAAAACATGTTTTCCCATGCCAGTATCCATTTAAAAAAGTCAGCATATTTTATAGGAGTCCAAATTTGGTGGTAGATGTCAAGTAGGTATAATATTAATCTACATGCAGCTTCAAGTTGCAACATAGGCCCATAAAACCAAACCCTATAAACAAATCTTTGTAATAAACAAATAAGCCAGGCAATTGCTAGACTGGAAAGTTACTGAGCTAGATGCGTTGTTGCTCCAAAATGCTTGTAAAGTTCTTTAACATTAGCAGCTTGAAGCTCCCTAACAACAGTAAGCATCGATGCAATAGACATAAAAACATGCGTGCAGTGCTTTCAATGAGCCTGAAGATGATTGTGTGCTTGTACTGTGCCTATGTGCTTCCATCTTGTGGCTGATCTTCTATCCCTGTCTGTGCCAACAATGTGCTGCAATATGTGAACAGCAGTGTATAGTAGGCAGAAAGCATAGAAAACTCTGTGGAGAAACACATAGGGAAATTGCTTGTCCCAACAATCATTTTAAGCAGGTTGCACCACCAATGAAGTAGATATATAATCATAAACAATGCATGTAAATGACAACTTATGCATCATTTGCAATATGCTATTAGTTTTACTGTCTGACCCAATCTGCAATGGACACGCTGCAGCATTTCCTAGACTTATTAAAAGGTAAAAGAGGATTTTTCCATTTTAAACAACCATCTGGATAACATATGGTGTTAAGTTTTAGCTGCGGAGTTTCTTCATGTGCTTCGTTTCTACTTTTGAGTGCCATAGATAAATATATAACTGCTATAAGCTTCACTTATCTGCTATGAAACCAGGTTGGTTCTGGAATCTGTGTCCTTCACATCCACATGCAACCAGAAAGACCCTCCTCAATGAAAATGAATTCAACATCACTGCTCATTACCCATGGAGTTTCGGTTAGGTTTTTGGACATACTCAATACCCACATGACTAAAACTACAGCAGTAGAAAATGACAATACAACATAATGGAAAGGTGAAGGTATATCCCACCAAGTAAGGGATACAATCTTTAAAGGGGGACTATCGCGAAAATTTATGTAATATAAGCTTAATCATACTGAAATAAGAAACTGTCTAAATACAATCAATTAAATATTCTGCATTGTTTCTGAAATAATCAAGTTTATGTTCACTATGCCTCTCTCAGCATCTGTTTCTCTTCATTCTGTCTTCCTGCAACAGTTGGGTTTCAGATATTCATTGGCAGTTAGATCCTATAGGGGGGTTCCTTTTGCCTAGAAGATGTTTTACAGCTCACTCTATTAAAATCACCAGAAATCCTATCTTTCTACATGCAGAAGTTTTGCAAAAGGCAGTTATTTTGTATCTGAAAACTCCTGCATAAAGAGAGAATGAAGAGAACTGATGCTGAGAGAGAAAACGTGAAGATAAACTTGATTATTTCAGGAACGGTACAGAATTTTTAATTGCTTGTATTTATATTTAGAAAGTTTCTTATTTCAGTATGCTGAAGCTTATATTAAATTGTCATTTTTGCGATAGTTCCGCTTTAAAATCTATGCAGTTCACAAATACAATTACTTTACTGAATGGGAATACGCCAGGGAATTCAGGTTGTACCTGTGTGCGTTCCTGTCCAGTGCAGGTTGTCTAACTGAGGATATACACAAATAGAAGTATTTCTAGATTACAGGCCACAGAGACACCTCTCACACAGCTTTCTTTACGTCAAACCTATGAACAGACAATATTCAATTTGGCTTTGGTTTAGTTGGTTCAAGGGACAGTCCATACAAAGTTGAGGACTGCCATACACTAAACACTGGACTTGTCTGTACACAGCAGTGGTTCCCCTACATTGCTGGTTCAAGACTCCCTTGGAGGACCAATCTCTGTTCATGGCTCTTGTTAATTTGTTAAAACAGGGTTAGAAATTTAGGAAATTGTTAGTGTATCAACCATTCATATAAAGCCCCAAAATGTACACTGCATAATATTCACCCAGAACCCCGACAGTTTGGGAATGTCTGCTTTACAAGTCCCCAGATGTCATTAGCAGAATGAATAGCAGCATCCCCATTAATAAAAAAAAGTACTTCCCCTTACTGATTTCTCTGTTCCTTCACCAATAGAACCAGATGTTATGGGATAGCCTGAATCCACAGCATGATATACAAGCTATGAGTAGCATAAAATACAGATCCAGATTGCTATACTTTCTTCATGATCTTTGAGCAATGCAGATCTCTACCAGCTTCATGTTGTAGATTTTATGAAAAAGTATCTAATACCAGTATACTAAATCTAAACATAACTGAAGCCTGTTGTTCCACTTAAATAAAGCTACAGGCTATACCTGTAAGTGGTTTGTTTGCATGTGGTTAATCATTTCATTAACATGCTAAGAAAAAGCATCACAAATTAATTTTCACTGGAAATATGCATATGACTTTTATATGCACAAGACTACAGAAAACAAAAATGTCATCTATTACCACCTAGTGGCTTCAACTAAAGAAGCCACCATATTTTTGAGTACAGGTATTGAAAAAACTTAACTGAAAAATTTGTGGTGAGCACAACTTTCCCTTGTAAATATAGAGTACTAACTCTAGACAGACATTCAGCTCTATGTAGAAGAAGCAGAAACTCAACAGATTTGCATGTGTAATTCGCAAACTCACAAGATTGCCCATCCTATCCGAGACATACTGCTAAAATGAAAATACCCTGCAAAGCTAACAAGGATTAACTATAGCTTCTGGAATGTGTTTGGAGTCCTTCTAACTGAAGGCTTCTTGTATTACATCCAACCATTCAGTGTACAGTCTAAAATAGATGGCTGAAATTGCATCCTTCATGGTCATTAGGAGGCTTAAAAGCGACATGCGTACAAGCTTTTGCTCGGATATCCTCCTCCTTTCTTCATTTGCCTTGGTGACACATCACCTGTCCTTAAAACTCTAAGCATCCACATCTATGACTACTCACACAATGAAGTGAATGATATCTGACTACTCTGTAACTGTGTGTGCTTCATTACAGATCTCCTTATTTATGGGTGTATTAACAAGTTTTGCTGATTCTTCCTATTAAGATCAAAAAAAGGATAAGCGTGCACACACACACACACACACTATGTTCAGATAAATCTAAATTTAGCTATTAAGCCTTAAAAAAATATTCAGAATATTGAACATTTTGAAAATACGCTCATCGTGATTTTAATTATCCAGATAACTTCTAAACAGAGCCGTCAGCATATTAAAGGTTCATATATCAGCATTTCATTTCAGAGGAAAAGAAGCTACAAGCCACAAGATACCTGATAGATATAGATCAGACATAGATATAGACAGCAATTGCTAAACCTTTACTTACATAGCACTGCTGGAAAAGGAAATGCTTAGCAATAACCTAATGTACCTTGATGACAAGGTCCAAAAATGTATGTTTTGCAAAACTTAACATCTCCCAAAAGTGAAAGTAAACCTGCTTAGAATTTATTTTGCTGTCTCCCCAGCAGCACTTAGGTGCGGGCTAATAGAAACAAAAAGAAGGACCAGTGTCCTTTAACATTTTGGCAGCTAGCTAGTTGGCCAGCATAGCAGCTAAGTGCTGCTGGGGAGAAAGCAAAATAAATTCTAAGAAAGTTTACCATCATTTTTGGTGGACGTTAAGTTTCCTACTCAATTCTCTGCACAATTCTGTGACTCCCTAAGGGAGTATACTTGTACTCATACGTACCCAGGAAAACAAAACCATCACTCTCCTTGTCTTGGGCTGTACTTTTCTTTGGATCTTGACTTTTTCTAAAAAAACTCAGCATGTTGCAAATCTGCCCTTCGGTTACTGATCTACGATAAATCATTTAGAGAAAAGGTTAATTTTCAATAATGTTCTGAAATGATATGGTATGCTTAAATAGGACTATGTACTGGGTAGATGCTGCACCAAGGGGCACATTTACAAAGCTCGAGTGAACGATTCGAAAGTAAAAAAACCGTCAAATTTTTCCTTCGATCGAAGTTTTTGTGGTAAATCCTTCGACTTCGATATTCGCAGTCGAAGGATTTTACTTTGATGGTCGAATATCGAGGGTTAATTAAACCTCGATATTCAACCCTTAGTAAATGTGCCCCCAAGTGTACAAGTACTGTAGTTAAAAATGTAAAAGTCTCAGCATCTACACAATGAACCCAGTCTCAGCTCGCACTTCTGGCTGGTTGTCTTGAGGAAGTGCCATGATGTTGGTAGATCCTCTATTTGGGTGCCACCGGCAATTGATTGTGTGAGGATCAGTTTGTGGCCACATGGCATGTTAGGATGTAAGTGATAAGATAAAGGAACAGGCAGGAAGTCAAAGTACAGTGATCCCCAACCAGTAGAAGTTCCATGCTGCTCACCAACCCGTTGGATGTTGGCCCAGTGGCCTCAAAGCAGGTGCTCATTTTTGAATTCCAGGCTTGGGGACAAGTTTTGGTTGCATAAAAACCATGTGTACTGACAAACAGAGTCTCCTGTGGGCTGCAAGTCCACATAGGGGCTATCAAATGGCCAATCACAGCCCTTATTTTATACTTCCCTTGCTCAAGGGTATAAAAGACTGGAAACCCCTGTCAAACTAGAACAGCTAGCAGATAAAGGTAGTGCACCCAAAAGTTAATTACACCAGACTTATGGCACGCAGGGCCATATTGCCAGTCTAGCATTTTTAAAGGTCTACTCTAGAGAGTAGCCACACAGCGATCTTCACTTGCAAATAAAGATTTTATGTATTTTATTAAAAGCTAAGTGGTAGTTAAATAAATGCTGGGTTACAAGGGGGGAGTGCATAAAATGAAAGGAGTGCATAAATCATATGGATTGTGGAACATTTGGAGCCTTTTTTTTTTAGATTGTCAGTGACTATCTGAAAGCTGAAAAGTGAGAAGAAAGTAAGTAATTCAAAAAAAATAAATAAAAGGCCAATTGAAAAGTTGCTTAGAATTAAACATTCTATAACATACTAAAAATCAACTGAACCACCCCTTTAAAAGGGATATTTCACCTTTATTTATGTTCTGTTTATTTGTTATACAAGTATTGCAAATGTGTAATTGATCTGAATTGTTATTGTTTTTTAATTATTTCCTTTCCTCTTATGCCTCTTACCAGCTTTCAAATGGGGAGTCACTGACCCCAGCAGCCACAAAACTATTGCTCTGTAAGGCTACAATTTTATTGCTACCTTGTATTACTCATCTTTCTATCCAGGCTTCTCCTATTCAGATTCCTGTCTCTTATTCAAACCACTGCCTAGTTGCTGGGGTAAAGCGGATCTCCCTTGAAAGCATGATGAACCAACAAAAAAAGTGCACAAGAAAGGTTTTTTTGTTTTTTATTATTTTTTAATGAATGCTGTAAGTATATACTCTGCCCACCTGCTCTTTTTGTGACTTGTGAACCGTGTCATTTCATCGTGGCCCCTTATGCCAAAGGGCCCCTAACTGCAGTACCCCCCTCTGAAACCTAAGGCCACAGCAATGATGCCTAGGGAGCCTTATTTTTTTATTAATTCCTTTTTTTAGAGATGTTGCCGTGTATTGGCGGTTTTCTTTTCATTGGCACCCTATTCTACTTTTTGGCAGTGCCCATCTCCCAAAGGTGTGAATCATGCACTAATGATAGGTGTCCCCTGAGAGGAGGGTGCTGTTGAGTAGTATGGAGTCCCATGATTACTGATGGCAGCCCAGAGAACAGCTTTGTTAGATAAGTATTATGAGTCCAGCCTTGGCTAATATGTGAAATCGATCATAATGATGTCCCAGCCATGACTCATTATGCCAAATACCCCACTCACACTTAACCAAAATCATGACCCTAGAATGGAATTTTAATGTCTGTTGGCCCAAACTGCCATGTAGCCTTGATTAGAGTAACTCCCTATTCCCTCCAATGGCACCCTAGTTATTCCACCAAGAGGCAATGTGTTATGTGGAAAATGGAAGCATTATACAGCTTTCTTTTTTTAATTAATAAGGTATGTATTTCAGATTACTCAGGAGAGAGGCAGTATGGCAGCACCTACACATATTGTAAATGTTAAAAAAAAATAAAAGCATATAAAAAAATAAGGCTCCCTGGGCAGCATTGCCTCTGCATTTAAAGGAATTGTTCAGTGTAAAAATAAAAACTGTGCAAAATAAAACATGTTTCTAATATAGTTAGTTAAAAATGTAATGTATAAAGGCTGGAGTGACTAAATGTGTAACATAATAGTCAGAACACTACTTCCTGCTTTGCAGCTCTCTTGGTTTCCACTGATTGGTTACCAGGCAGTAACCAATCAGAGACTTGAGGGGGGGGGGGCACATGAGTCATAACTGTTGCTTCTTAATCTGAGCTTAATGCTGAGGATCAATTGCAAACTCACTGAACAGAAATGTGCCATGTAGCTCCCCTTCTAGTTACTGACTAACTCAGAGTTATAGAGCTGAAAAGCAAATCAATCAAAAATAAGAATGTTTTTTTTCTAATTTAGCATTGCTGCATTTCAGAGCTTTCCGGATAACTGATTTCTGTATAATAGATCTCATACCGGGATTGGGCTTAATCATCAAGTAGAAATAGCTAGAGATAGGGTTGCCATCTGTGTGATTTTAAACTGGGCATCAACATTTAAAAAAAATGGATAGAAATCCAGACAGTTGCATCTAAGTGATGCAATAATCTTGCCCTGGTGTCATAACTCCACCGACATCATTGTGCCCAACTCTGATGTCATCACGCCTGTTCCTACATCACTGCCTAACCCCCATGTTCGGGTTTAGCCATCAGCAAAGATGGCAACCCTATTGCAGCCCCATGTTATGTGATTGTAGGGCCCACCACCCAGGGCCCCAAATAACTGATGGTATAATAATCAGAGTGGTCAAGTAATAACATCTGAGCAATAGTTGCCATGGGCAAAACATTTACCCAACCTTGTAGTGATGTTAATCAGTGAATGTCAATCCCTCAGTGGGTAAGTGCAATATGTAAATAACCTGATAGGCCAATGAGCATTCAGGCAGTTACTGCACATCACAGGCTGCCCTGGAGAGATGGGAATTGTAGTTCAGCGCCGACAGTAGAGAGGAATAATGGCATTATTGTGACTGTATATATACTAATCGCCACTGACTGTCTATATAAGGTTACGCTGAATAAGCACCAGCGACCAGACACGTAATGAAGAGAACGAATATACCTTGTTGCAGATAAGGCTCCCAGGAGACGCTGACTATTCAGTGCCGGAAAGGACCCTCCTCTGAGTCACGGGGATGGGAGTGGCTGGATTTCACAGCGGCCGTAGGAAGGGGCGGGGCTAAGCCTACTGCAGAGGCATCACAGAAAGTGGCAGCAGAAAAAGTGTCAAAACACTGGGAATGTGTAACAAGGGGAACCACTGCTGGGAAACCAAATTAAATGTGCTGTACTAAATTTTATAAACCTTATAAGCAGCTTGTCTATCTGTGCAGATTGTAATGAATACAGGAACAGAGAATACTTATTGGGTTTTTTATGGCCATTATTGGCTCAATATGTGGTACTGTACTCAATACTTGTATAATGTAAACAAATCACCTTTGTAAAAACATAAGGAAAGTGAACACAGGTTCCTTCTACTGGAGGTGTATACCTCAGTCCATATGCCAAACATTTGTAAAATACTAAGATGATAAGATCCAAAAAAGATCTGTGAGTGGCAATTGTTGCTCACGCTCACTTTGTGATCACACCCCTAAATGCCGCCTCTATTTTACCAAAACATACCCCAAGGCATGCCAGTATAACTATTATAGAAAAGACATAACCCCATATTAACCCCAGATGTGCCGGTATAATCATAAAATTAAATAAATAACAGAATATTAACACTAGACGTGCCAGTATAATTATGGGGAAACAACATTTACATTAGAATTGTCACATGAAAAGCTGAACAGTTGAGAGGTGTGGGATAATGGGACTGTCCTGTGAAAAAAACAACATAGGAGGTATTGGATTGCACCACAAAAAGGTGAATAGTTGGGAGGTAGTGGCGACTGTCACACTAAAAAGCAGGACAGCTGGGAGGTATGCTCACTGGCTTATCATTATTCAAATTGAGTAATCATGTAACTAGAAGCTACTGGGCACCACAGCAAAATTACTTAAGGGCCCTCATACATATAGTTGCTTAGAATTGGCCATTCTATAACATAATAAAAGTTAACTTAAAGGTAATTCACCCCTTTGAGCAGAGGCTTTCACATTATTTTGGAAATCTAATATGAATCAGGAGCCCCATCTTAGCCTATACTAAGGTGCAGATATATCGAAACACTGCATTATATATAGAATATATATATCGGGCAGCAAATCAATGTTCACCCGAAATCTCACAGTCGCAGACGACCAGGCTCTGCTTGGAAAAAGAGAAGCAACATTTTGCATAATTAAAGAAAGTGGCATTCAACATATATTGATTACATAATGGCATTGGCAAAGGTTTTCTGTAAATGTAATTGCAATTGGAAGCAACAGTATTTGTTGCTGGATCTGTCTCATGAAAAAATGCAGCAGGTCAGCTGACTTTTGCTGCATCGTTTCAATACACAGAACCAGCAGTGCTGTGGCTAGGGAGAGACAGATGCTACTTTCTATAACAAATAAACTATTATCCATTTAACATTTCTTCAAGAAAATGTGTTACTGTGCCTTGAATGGCATGGCAACAGTTGGCCACGGCATGTGGCATAACTAGATATTACTGGGCCCACAGCAAAAATTTTTCAGGCCCCCAAAATATTTAAAGTTAAAGGGATGGTTCACCTTTAAGGTAACTTTTTTGTTATAGAGCGGCCAATTCTAACTTTTCAACTGGTTTTCATTATTTATTTTTTTAATAGTTCTATAGTTATTTGCATTTTTCTTCTAACTCTTTGCAGCTTTCAAATGGGCATCGCTGACTACCTTCTAAAAAACAAATGCTCTGTAAGTAGGGTTGCCACCTTTTCTGGGAAAAAATACCGGCCTTCCTAAATGTTTATCAATTTTCCCTAATAATCACATTGGGATCAGTTATCATTTTTACCGGCCAGCCCGGGAAATACTGGCCAGATAGCAGCCCTATCAGTAAGGCTACAAATGTATTGTTACTTTGTATTACTGACCCTTCTATTCAGGCCTACTCCTATTCATATTCCAGTCTCTTATTCAAATCAATGCATGGTTGCTAGGGTAATTTGGACCCTAGTTACCAGATTGATTAAGATGCAAATTGAAGAGCTGCTGAATAAAAAGCTAAATAACTTAAAAACCACAAATAGTAAAAAAAAATGAAAACCAATAGCAAATTGTCTCAGAATCTCACTCTCTACATCATACTAAAAGTTATCTCAAAGTTGAACAACCCCTTTAAACCTGTTTTACCAATATTAATTGAAACTGTTGTATATAAATTAGGGAATCATGGGGCCCCTATCGCTCCTTGCTTGGCCCCCCTGCATCTGCAGGGTCTGCTTCCTATGTGGTTACACCCGTGGCCACAGCTGAATTCATGTATCAAGAATAGAGTAGGAACACGTTATATTTACACAGCCAGAAAGCCTTTTTAATTTGTGGTGTTATACGTGTTTTGTTGTTACTGCCTTGCTGGCAAGTCTGTGCTAGAAATAGAGCTTTGAAGTAAGCCTGACTGAGGGCATCTGCCACATACAATAATGGCTCTTCTCTCATCGGATTTCTCTGGGCGGGAATATGTAATCAATACACACTGCTGATTGGTCAGCTTCCCGGCGCCCTGTTTTTCAGTCACTGGTACTTCCGGAAGAAGTTTCCCGCCAAGTGCGTCCAACGCCTGGAGTTCTTATCGCTGTCACAGGTTCTGTTTACGATGGCGGATCTCTTCGATGTTCCTAAGGTCCGCATCAACACCAGCATGCTGTCTCAGAATGTGGGCAAGCCTGTATGCTTCGTTGGCCGGGTGGAAAAGGTAAGAAAGAGTTCTCTGATCCGAGATGCTGATGAGCGTCTTATCTATACATAATGGTGCTCTCTCCACAATACGTAACATATGCCACAATAGCTCTTATATTGTATTGGGAGCAGTCCTGCAGTAGTTTAGCTTTTATAATGCTATATATATATATATATATATATATATATATATATATATATATATATATATATATATATATATATATATATACTTTGTGTATGTGTTTTTAATTATTTAGCTTTATGTTCAGCCACACTTCTGTCTGGAATTTCAGCAACTATCTGGTTGCTAGGGTCCAACTTACCATAGTGATGTGAATGAGAGACTGGAAGACGAATAGAAGAGGGCTTGAACAGAAAGATAAGTAATAAAGTAACAATAACAGTGGTAGCTTCACAGTCAGGGCCGGACTGGGATTAAAAAGCAGCCCGGGCAAAAAAATCAAAGCAGCCCACATGTAAACATGCATTGGTCTTGTACTCATCCACTCATATATTGGGGTAAAACTGCAAAAAATTATGTGCATAAAGAGCTGCCTTTCTCACACACTTAAGTTTAATTAAGTGTAATTAATGTAAAGTATGTTAAAGATTCTACAGCCTTGAGCCTTTATATGGTCACGGAAACCCCTCAGTGACTTCTAATATCCTTATCATTTACTGTAGGGGGTACATTATCCCTTATAATACATCAGCGATACTCAGAGTTCCCTGTATAACGCAGCCTGCAGCCTTGTGCCTTTATATGGTCACAGAACAACCCCTCAGTGACTTCTAATATCCTTATCATTTACAGTAGGGGGTACATTATCCCTTATAATGCATCAGCGATACTCAGAGTTCCCTGTATAACACAGCCTGCAGCCTTGTGCCTTTATATGGTCACAGAACAACCCCTCAGTGACTTCTAATATCCTTATCATTTACAGTAGGGGGTACATTATCCCTTATAATACATGAGTGATACTCAGAGTTCCCTGTATAACTCAGCCTGCAGCCTTGTGCCTTTATATGGTCACAGAACCCTCAGTGACTTCTAATATCCTTATCATTTACAGTAGGGGGTACATTATCCCTTATAATACATGAGTGATACTCAGAGTTCCCTGTATAACTCAGCCTGTAGCCCTGTGTTTCTATATGGTACACTGTAGTAGTTAAGTACATATTCTCAGCATCCAAAAGGGCACTCAGAATAATAAAAACAGCAGTACTTACATATTAATGTATGTGCTAAAATGGATCAGTGCAGTTGCTTATAAAAATCAGTCAACAGTTTGAAAATTAAAGTGAAGGTCTAAGTGGCTGTTATGGGGAACTGCTCCGGAGCAATTTAGCATTATTTAGTAAATCACCCACAGTTTATTTATTAAAGGCAAGATGCCAAAGACAATTCCAACAATAAGGTACAGTATGTCCATAATTCCATAGAGAATAATTCATGAGTAATCATACAGAATAATTCATTAAAAAATCAACTGGTCATTATTCATTATTTGTGGTTTTTCAGTTATATATTTTTTTGTTCAGCAGCTGGTTGCTAGGGTCTTATTTACCCTAGAAACCAGGCAGTGGCTTGAAAGTTGCTATAGGATTTTTAAAGGCATATTTATCAAAGGGTGAACTTACGAATCCCATAGAAATGAATCGAGAGAGGCGGAATTTCACACTAGTGGACTGTGGTGATCTCTAACTTCACTCTTTGATAAATATACCCCTATGAATAGCAATACATGAGTTACTTAATAACAATTCATTTGTAGCCTTTCAGAGCAATAGTAAGTGACCACCATTTGAATGCAGAAATAGGTAGCAAATAATTAAAAATAAAACATGAAGACCAATTGCAAAGTTGCTATAAATAGGACATTCTATAACACACTCCACCAAAACTGTGCAGCCTCCATGTCACACTTATGACTACAACATTAGGCTAATATCATGTTTATCACAGCTTCTTCCTGATAATAAAACCGAGCTCCCAACCTCTCCGTCTAAATTACAGTCAAACCATAATTTTACATATCTGCTTTACATTTTCTTTTTTTGCTTTTTTCTGTTCCACTGGAAAATGAAAAATCAAGCTTTGTCTGTATGGCAAAAGCTGTGGCCACAACACAAGTGAACAGTATAATTCAATGCACCCCCTACCCACCAAATAATTTGAAATACTGGTCACTTGAGAGACTTTGCTGCTGTTTTTTCAGACTGCTGAGACACTGCTGGCCCACTCTCCAATCCACAGGCCCACTTTCAGCACCAGCTCTGCTTTGCCCCAGAAATAAATACCTCTCACCAGCTTCCCAGAAGAATAATTCAGCTCTCCTGTTTGTTTGTAAAGAAAGCAGCCTGTCGTGACATCACACAGGTGTCCTGTCCACTAATTCAAAGTTTCTGCAGTCCTCCTCCCTCTCTCTCTCTGCTCTGTTACATTACACTGCTATATGGAGGTGGGAGGAGGCTGCAAACTTGAGCGTCTTGCTGCCATTCCAGAGAGTGGGGGAGGAACACGGAGACAGAGCAGAGGGATGATTACATGAAGCAGACGCTGCTCACGGATTAGTAAACTAATTAGGTGGCCGCGCTGGACAGATCAGGTACTGACGCTGGCGGCTTTGATTAATAGCATAGTGAAGCAGTGCGCCCCCGCATCTTGTCAGACAGCGAGCGGCCCACTAAAACACACAACAGAGCAGCCCCTCGGGCAAATGCCCGAGTAGACAGATTATCAGTCCGGGCCTGTTCACAGTTAAGGGTCAGGGCACACGCTCAGATTCGGGGAGATTAGTCGCCCGGCGACAAATCTCCTCTTCTTCGGGGCGACTAATCTTCCCGAACTGACTCCCGCCACCTAGAAGGTAAATCGCCGGGGGGGTGGCACTTGGAGCGCTCCGTTTTATGAAGTTGCCACAAAAGGAAACTTTGGAAAACAAAGCGCTCAGAGTTCCATTCCGCCGGCGATTTACATTCTAGGTGGCGGGAGTCAGTTCGGCGAGATTAGTCGCCCCGAAGAAGAGGAGATTTGTCACTCGGGCGACTAATCTCCCTGAATCTGAGTTGTGTGCCCTGACCCCAAGTGTTTTTGTGGCTGCTGGGGAAAGAGGCAGAAGAGGAAAGCAAATCACTCAAACTATATAATAAAAAAAAAAACTTTATATAAATGACATTCTATAACAGACTGAAAGGTGAACTAATCCCTTTAAGGAGATGTCCTTTTATTTAACTGTTTTAGAACTTCTAACCAACTTGGCATTGAAACTGATGTCTGGTTGCTAGGATAGAAGAACCGAGCAATATTTGAATGACATACTGACAGTAAATGGAACATAATTGTTTTGGACCACTAGGGTGGCTAGGAACTGCATTGTTAATTAAAAAGAAAAAAAAAAACAACAGGGGAGCTGCTGTGGGGACTGGGCCAGTTATTAAGTAGTCCTGTTTTGATGATGACCATTCTGTATTAACGTGCTTGATATTTACACAGGTTCACCCAACTGGGACATCCATTGTTCTTTCAGACGGTGCAGGCAAAAATGCAACAGTTGAGCTTAATGAACCGGTATGTATAGCACTGTGAGTGTATGAGGGCATCTTGTAAGCAAATAACTCATTCACCCTTTACATGCTAGATGGGTGAACACCAACCTGTGGCTCGCAGGGAACATGTTGTTCATTAAACCCTTGGATGTTGTTTCCAGTGGCCTCAAAGCAGGTGCTTATTTTTGAATTCCTTGTTTGGAGAAAAATTTTGGGTGTGTGAAAAAGAGGTGTAAAAAACACAGCCTTCTGTAGGCTGCCATAAGGTCTACCAATCACAGCCCTTATTTTGCACCACCTAGGAACATTTTCATGTTTGTGTTGCTCCCCAACTCTCTTTCCATGTTAATGTTGCTTATGGTTAAAAAAAAAAAAAGTTTGGTCATTGTTCCTGAAAATAAACACTGACACCCAGGGTCTCTAGATGGACAATCCTCAGATTTTGAAATGAAAAACAGAAGAGTTTTCTAGGTTATATTGGGGTGGATAGGGTTAATGTGTTTTCTTCAAATCAGTGATAAGAAACATTTTTTTTTTAATTTGCTGAGCATATGTCTGGTAAATCAGACAATGACCCTAGTATTATTCATTTGTAACATGTCTTTTGTTGAAATTAAGTTTATGGAACTGTGTTTTTCATTATATTGCAGCTGGAGGAGGAAATTTCTGGAATTATAGAAGTGATTGGCAAAGTTACACCAAAGGCAACAATCATGGGAGTATCTTATGTTCCATTTCGGGAAGATGTAAGCACTTTTGGTGAGTGCAAGCTGTTTGTAGCAGTCTATTAAAGAAAACTCTTGGGGGTTGTCTTTCTATAACATGGCTGTGCTATCATCTTACCTTTCTAGTCTACGGTAGGATTTCCTGGGAAGGACAGGTAAGTCTTTCTGCTATAGAAAGACCTCTGGGATGGTCTTTCTGAAACTGAGCACAAGTGTGGGAGAGAATATAGCCATTTAATTCACCAGTCACATTGTCTGGCACTTTCTTTTTGCAGCTGCCCCTTCCTCTCCCACCTGTAACTTGCTTGTGCTAGTAGAAAATTCTACAGAAGCCAGCAGGGTTGTGCAGAGTGTTTGCAAATACCCACAGTCCAGAAACCCATAATGTACTACAGTGGTATGTTTTATTTCACCATTGCCTGTTCTATGATGGACAGCACTTAAAGGGTTTAAACAATAATACAGCCAGTGGCAGGCACGTATAATCAGTGGCCTCTTCAGCTAACAGGGCAAATGGTGGGAATTCTTGTACAAACGCTTGGGGTGATGGATGACGAGTAGTTGGAGACTAGAAAGAATGATTTGTAAGTAAAAAGTATACAGTTTATAGGTGGGTGTGAGAACACAGCCTTTTAAAATGCCGTTCTGTGATATTCAAAATGCATTAGTGTTGCACTTTTTCTGACTTGTAATCTGCATTTCTTTCAGATATGGCCCTCTATGATGAAGCATTAAAAATAATCCATGAATTTCCTCAGTACTATCCCATTGGGCACAGTTCAAGCGAATGAAGCGGAATTAAAGACAAAATCATTAGTCAAATACAAGACTGATTAAAAAGACTTTTCTTTCTCAAGAAGCTCAGGTGCAGGTTTCTAGATGATCACAACTTCAACACATCCTATGAAAATGAAACTTGACCTTTGTAAACTTTAGTGTTTTAGTAGCTTAAGTAATTTTACCCCCTTAATTGTAACCTTGCATAAATGCTGGTTTTGGTGTAGTCAAGAAATGGTTACTTTGAGGAGCTTCAAATGTCAGATCCCTGAAAAAGTCTACTTGAGATCAGTTACTACCCATCTCAATTCTGATATCTTTGATGATGTTTTCATAGCCCAACACCATAAGGTTTTGGTAATAGTTTCTTACTCCAGTGGGAATTGTACATATTGTATTTTCTTGGAAAGTTTTTTTTTTTTTTTTTTTTTTTAATAAATATGGCTCCTTGAGCAAATATTTTTATAGTTGGGGTCTGGTTCTTGAAAATAGGGGGGCATTCATCTGGACTTAAAGACAAATGCTTGATTTGGTTTTTATTCCAGGACAACTAAAGCCCTAATCAAACAAGGCCACATGTTAATGGTCTTAAGGCTCCAGAATTTCAGTTCTGTGATCTTCCAGGGTGGCCTTCCCCAGCAAATCTTCAAAAGCTGGTACTTAGCAATGCACATATGCATCAATTATTCTGTACCCTGGGAATGTGCTTTCAGCCCAATTCAGCAGTTTAAAGGAGAACTAAAGCCTAAATTAATGATTAGAAATGTCATATTTTATATACTGAACTTATTGCACCAGCTTAAAGTTTTAGCATGTCAATAGCAGCAATGATCCAGGACTTCAAACTTGTCACAGGGGGTCACCATCTTGGAAAGTGTCTGTGACACTCACATGCTCAGTGGGCTCTGAGCAGCTGTTGAGAAGCTAAGCTTAGGGGTCTTACTAATTATCCATCAGAAAACGAGGTTGGTCTGTAATAAGATGATGCTACAGGACGGATTATTAAATTCTGATGCTAATTGCACTGGTTTCTGTGCTGCCATGTAGTAATTATCTGTATTAATTACTAATCTGCCTTCTATTGTGACATTTCTATTGTGTACTGTATATTGTGAGTTGGTCCCTAAGCTGAGTAAGTAAAAGCAGCACAGAGCATGTGCAGTGAATCAGCAGAAAAGAAGATGGGGAGCTACTGGGGCATCTTTGGAGACACATATCTTTACTGCTAAAGGCCTGTGGTTGCCTTGGGCTAGTACAAAAGCACAAAACACAATGTACAACATTTCTAGCTACTAATTAAACTTTAGTTCTCCTTTAAATACCACTGGGTTGAAGACTGATTAATGTGTCTACTCCTAATGACCTCCATTATGATCTGATATGGCAAGCGCAAGAACTAATGGAGAACATGTTCTTTTCTATCTTGAGTTAAGTTTTGTTGTGGATTTTTGCCTTGCACACCATATTACATTAATTAGTAGAATTTTGCCTGAAAGTCCTATCTCTGCATTATGAAAACACAACCACATGGCTTTTAATGTGTATGGGACTATTGCATGCTAGTTACCTTGACCCGTTCTCACTATAGCTATGGGTTATCAAACCCAATTCAATAAATATATGGACTGATATGTGTTCAGAGCAGAAGCAATGCTGGGTCATGCAGAATTTGCATCCAAGGAATCTGCCATACAAA
This sequence comes from Xenopus laevis, assembly GCF_017654675.1. Classification (NCBI taxonomy): domain Eukaryota; kingdom Metazoa; phylum Chordata; class Amphibia; order Anura; family Pipidae; genus Xenopus; species Xenopus laevis. Next base: position 34,415,639 of record NC_054381.1, on the reverse strand, counting down.
TAACCCATTTCCCATGACCAGTGAGTAACTGAGTGGAACAGACTCTGTCTTGACAGCTGCTAGGAACATTTTTGGCACTAAAAGCAGCCAGGCACTCAGTAGGGTTGTAAACACAGCTCCATGCTAAAGACTAACTATTTCAAACTAAGAAAGTTTGATTTTTTTTTTTGTATATGTTACAACCCCCACCTTCCCACACACATACTAGATTTTAATTGGTGAGGGTGGCATTTTGTTAAACACCCCCGAAGTGATAATTGCTTACTCAAACCCTGGGCCAGCTCTCCTCTTTGCTGAAAAAACTAAAGTGTCCAGGTCACTTGAAAATCCTGGGACACATGTAATAAATGTATATTGCAGGACTGCAATGGTGCATTTAACATTAAACTGCAATCATTGCAGCATTTTTGGCTGGATTTTAAAGTTTTCTGGTAAACCTGTTCTAATAAGTGCCACGCTGTGATTCTAACCTCTGGGCAATCGAGGCTTCCAATTTGAAAGGGGGTTAACCCTTTCACTCTTACATGAGAGAAATTGTATTAGGGCATGTTTGCTAGCCAATAGAACATTTTTGTTTGGTTCATTTGCATGTCATAGAATCTTGATTACTTTGTTTAAACTAAGGGCCCAATTTAAAACGTATCAAATTCGACTAGGGAGTTATTCAAATTTGATTAAAAAAAAATGTATTTGATTTTCGAGATTTATCATACTCTGGCCCTTTACGAACTCAAATTTGATTGTTCACTACTTAAAACCTGCAGAATTGCTGATTAAGGGCTCTTACAGATGAGTTCTTTTCAATGGAGCTGTATTCACACAGACGCATGTAAGCGCAGAACGAAGGTTGGGATGTGGCATGTTGTATTTTTCCTGCGTTCGGTGCTTACATGCGTCTGTGTGAGTACAGCCCCATTGAAAAGAATGTGTCTACTCCTGCGGCTGAACGCATGAAACCGGAGCACAGCTAAAAATGCCCGTCTGTAAGAGCCCTAAATCAATCTGATAGTTCCAGGGATTAAATGTGAGCTCTTTGCCACCTTCTTGACAGTTTTTTCCAGAGAAAAAGTTTTTCATCCGAGTTTAAAAAAAATTATATGTTTAATAAATTTCAATTGGTTGAAATTAGAATTTATGGGAGTTTAGTGTAGCTTTTAAAAACTCATGAGTTCGAAATTCGACCTTTGATAAATGTGCCTCTAAATCTGGCACAACCATATAAGCAAGGCTTATTACAAAAAAGCATTGTTGGTCAGTAAATGCACATACAGATTAATGACCTGAGCAGTTATATGAGCCGGATGAAAAATAAGTGTATTAGAGCTGTTTGATGGGATGCCCATTGCTGCAAAAAATGTTCTTTTTCTGTGAGTGTCGCACAACTATCTTATATAATTTCCCAGGGATCGCCCGTGACTGTCCAGAACCTCTTGAATGTGTAGTAAAATAAAATATTTACAAGGCAATAACCATAACCAGTCAAAATTATTTATTGTTTGTGAGTGCTTATATTGTAACAATACAGATACTTTGTAGGTATATTATGAAAGCAAAATTTTCATGTACAGTATTTAAAATAAATAACGTAGGGAACAGCACAGGTTTATTACCACTGATAGAATTGTTCATTTATTACTGCAAAGGACTAAAGTAATACTTTGCAGTAATGCAGTAGCTGTGGTTCTGACTGGGGGCAGCCATTTATTTTCTCTAAGTAATAGAAGTTGGGGGTGGTTAGTAATAAAATTACCCGTTACAAAAGTTATATAATCAGTTCAATCAACACTGAAAATGAATGTAACATGTCTCTGCACCATAACATTCACAGATTGTTTTACTTATCTCATTATAAATCCAGTAAACACACCGAGCTTAGAAGGTTTTAAGAATAATAAAGAGTGCAAGAGTTCCCCTTAAGGGTAGGGACACACTGGGCGATTTGGGGAGATTTAGTCGCCTGGCGACTAATCGCAGCGACTTTTCTCCCCGAATGCCTCCCCTCACTCTGCGCCTGGATAAAATGAAAAGTCGCCGGCGCTAATCACACGCGGCGATTCGTTTTCCGAAATCGCCCGAAGTTGCCTCATGAGGAAACTTCGGGCGACTTCGGAAAACAAATCGCCGCGTGTGATTAGCGCAGGCGATTTTTCATTTTATCCAGGCGCAGAGTGAGGGGAGGCATTCGGGGAAGATTGGTCGTGGAAAGTCGCGGCGATTAGTCGCCAGGCGACTAAATCTCCCCAAATCGCCCAGTGTGTCCCTACCCTAAAACATCTGAATCTCCCACAGTAAATCCAGATACATTCTTCACATTACCACGAGGAAGTGCCCTGAAGTGATGGGGCCCATCCAGCTGTAGAAGCCACACAATTGAGACACAAATGTTAAGGCTGAACATTCTCTGCTGGGACAAGGTTTCCAGTTGTGTCCAACTGCATGCACTTACACGAGCACGCAGATACTGGACACTCGCTGTGATCTCTATAAAAAGAAACAGAAGGGATACACATTTTCTATATCTACGAATGCATAAAAAAAAAAAAAAAAACTTTGTTATGAGAAAAGTATATGCTGTTTTTGCAACCAATAAAAAGATTTGCAAGAAAAAGAAACAGAAGGATTCTGAATACAACAGTCCCAGCCAGTATAGCTTTCAGAAAAAAAAAATCAATTCTAGATGGCCCTTTCATAGTGTAACTGCAATGGCAGTCAATTAAGAAGTACATGCAAGGCCTCTTAAATGGGCTGTTCACCTTAAATTAACCTTTAGCATGCTGTAGAATGATATTCTGAGAATTTGTAATTGTTTTTTTTTTTTTAATATTTGTGTTTTTTGAGTTCTTTAGCTTTTTATTCAGCAGCTCTCCAGTTTTCAATTTCACCAATCTGATTGCTAGGATTAATGATACAGCAAACATTTGGGATGTCGGTAAGGCAGAGCTCAAACTTGTGCGGCGTTCCTCTGTCAGTCGCAGCTGTCGCGAGAGTTCGGTTCCTCCTCCCGAATACTGTGAAATTGCGCATTATGATACTCGCTTGTAGCGCTGACTGTTCCACAAGGAAGACGCTGGATAATATCAAGTCGGCTTTATTAAATCACACCGTGTGAAAACATTATACAGTCGGTGTGCAGCTATGGGGAAAAACCTAAGCGTTTCGTGCCTGTATAGTCGGGTTAAATAAGCATCACGTGTCATAGTGTTTAGATAAGGTTAGGGTACAAATCAATCTCGTTTTTAAAGAAACTGTGTGCAAAAAAATACATCTTAAAAATTTCCATTAAAATCTATAAAAATTCATGTGATAACTACAAACATTTTCATTATTAAAGTGCAAGTGCTAGTATTGTTCATTCTATAATCAATTTCTAAGTTCTTAAACCTAGACTAGTTTTCCCATAGCTGCACACCCACTGTATAATGTTTTCACACTGTGTGATTTAATAAAGCCGACTTGATATTATCCAACGTCTTCCTTGTGGAACAGTCAGCGCTACATGCTAGGATTAATGACCCTAGCAACCATGCACTGATTTGAATAAGAGACTGGAATATGAATAGGAGAGGGTTTCAATAGAAAAAGGAGTAATATAAAGTAGCAATAACAAATGTGAAGCCTTTCAGAGCATTTGTTTTTAGACGGGGTCAGTGACCCCCATTTGAAAGCTGGAAAGAGACAGAAGAATAAAGCAAATAATTCAAGAACTACAGGAAAAAAATGAAGGCCAAAAGATGTTTTTTAGAATGAGCCATTCTATAACTTAGGTTATATTATAACTTAAGTTAACTTAAAGGAGAAGCCCCCCTTGAACACCTTAAAGTCTATATTTAGTTTATAATTTTCTTTCTGTATTATAAAATGCCAGGTGTCAAACTGCTTTACAGAGCATGAAACTATTACTATACAGATATAGTCTTTTTTTTTTTTTATCACACTACTGTTAAAGAAGTCTAAACGACTAGAATCATATTACAAAACATTAAAGGGGACCCGTCATCCAAAATAATGATTCAAAATCCTATTTTATCACATTAGTCAAGCAAAATGAACTTTAATTACAGTATATACATTATTTGAATCTTGTTTCCATCAGTCTGGGAACTCATAATTAAAGTAAGCAGGCAGGAGCCATTTTGTGGACACTGTTATTAAAGCAAGCCTTGCATCATCTCAGAATCTTATTTGTGCACCAGAATGGGGGACCTGATGTCCATCCCCATGCTCTGGCTACACAATTAAATAGTAAAGAGAACGGGGAATGTGGGATGAGCAGTGACATCTAGGAAGTGCTGAATGGAAAGTGAAAGTAATTGTCTGCCTAAGGCATAGAGGAGGGGCAGACAATATGATTGACCGCTGAGATTTTTAAATGCACTTACAGCTATGAACGCTTTAGTAAAAAATAGAAATTGGATATCATGTTTAATTTAAAAATGACTTTTATTATACAGATTTTTGTGTCTGGGTGACAGGTCCACTTTAAACTGCTCTTATATATTTAACTGTATTCTACTTTTCCAACGGCGTTCACAGGAAGAGTACTACACCCCAATGAAGTTTTTTGGAAGTTTTGGTTGAAGCACTGCTGTCTCTTGCTATGTTGTTTCAATAGTAAATTTAATCAGGTAAGTCGATGAATTATTAAAAACATGGATTTTACAATATTAAAAAGGGTTTTTGGGTACAAATATGCAACTATTTTCGACAATAGCATCCCTCTAGTTTTATGTACTGGCCTGAGATACAAGAACATAACATTCTCGGTATGAAGATTATAAGGACTTTTTAGGAATGTAGTGACAGTATTCTATTAGGTTATTGGCACACAGACTCGAGACCTGCAGAGGGTCAGGTACCCGTGGGTTACCCACAAAAAGCAGGTACCCTGTGGGATGACGGTAGGATTTTCAGGTGCGGGTATAGATGCGGGTCGGGGGTCTGCGAGTCTCATCTAAATGTATTATCTTATGTTATATTGTCTGTATTTTTCTCCTTTTAAAATTTTAAAAACTTTTATCTGTCCCGGCCACTTTTGAGGATGTCGAGTGTAGTTTGCACTTCCTGTTTAATGGTGGTCGGCGGGTTTGCGGATAAGGCAGTTGTGGGTCGGGTAGCAGGTCAAAGTGGGTAAATATGCGGGTTGCGCTACATGTCTGCGGCTGCGGATTCGGGTCTTATAAAGTTCCGCTGAAGACTATAACACTAGCTGAAGGCTCCAGCTGCTCTCAGCCTGTGTATTTTGGCAAGTTGAGAGCAGCTGGAGCCTTCAGTCTGTGTGCCCATAGCCTTAGCTTTAGTTTGTTTCTTTCAAAATGATCACTAGTCACTATCAAAAGTTATTCTTTGATGTAATCCTTATATCAGACTGTTTGAGGCATTTATTTTTTTAATATGTGATACCAGGAAGGTAATAGAACTTTGTATACTCACTTGAACCAGCTTAGCATATGTCCCGCATGGCCACCATGTCTGCAGTTGTGACACCATGTGAACCAGTTGTTAAACTTTGCCACCTTCTTTTCCTTGCTCAGGTCCACCTTCTCATCAGACTTTGATGCTCCTTTTCCAAAGAACAGTTTCATCAGTCAAGCAATGGGGTCAATACGTTCTGCTAAGGCCATAAATACACAGAGGCTTTCTGTGCTGTGAATGATCACTGATGCTTAGATCATAAAAGCATATGTTTATTGGTGTGCAATTTGGGATTTGTAAAGACCCAACTATGATCCCAAGGACATGTCTAGTAACACCAGCATGGGCTGCATGCCATCTACATGGACTACCATGTAAGTAAGCAATTTTTTAAACTGTATGGTTCATCTTAAAGGGATTCTGTCATTATTTCTGTCATGATTATGTAGTTTTTATTTCTAAATAACACTGTTTACACTGCAAGTAATTCAGTCTACCATATAAAATTTAATTCCTGAACCAGCAAGTGTACTTTTTTTAGTTGTAATATTGGTGTGTAGGCCATTCTGCCTGGTCATGTGCTTTCAGAAAGAGCCAGCACTTTACGATGGAACTGCTTTCTGGCAGGCTGTTGTTTTTTCTACTCAATGTAACTGAATGTGTCGCAATGGGACCTGGATTTTACTACGGAGAGCTGTTCTTATATCTATCAGGCAGCTGTTATCTTGTGTTAGGGAGCTGCTATCTGGTTACCTTCCCATTGTTCTCTTGTTAGGCAAATCAGCCAACGAAATGCAGGTGCACACCTGGTCCCTCTGTAACGTACATGGTGCGTGGGGCATAGGAGGACGGCACCTCCAACAAGTAATGCAAAACAAGGTACTCCAGCACGCGTAATCTGCTAAAGGGTTACTACCCGTGTTTAATGTCAAGCCAAAAGGTTACAACATTTAGGGGGGTATTAACCCTTTAGCAGATTACGTGTGCTGGAGTACCTTGTTTTGCATCTCGTTAGGCTGCTGTGGAGGAAAGGGAGGGGGTAATATCACTCCAACATGCGGTAAAGAGTGACTGAAGTTTATCAGAGCACAAATCACATGACTTGGGGCAGCTTGGAAACTGACAATATGTCTAGCCCCATATCAGATTTCAAAATTAAATATAAAAAATCTGTTTGCTCTTTTGAGAAACGGATTTCAGTGCAAAATTCTGCTGGAGCAGCACTATTAACTGATGTGTTTTGAAATAAAATGTTTTTCCCCATGACCGTTTCCCTTTAAGTTAATCAGTACCACAATATACTTAAGAGTTGGAACAAATGGCAATAGTCTTCGGAAAATTACCTGGGCTACTGGAGACCGGATTTCCCATATTTATGAGACAAAGAGCGCATCGGGGAAGAGGCTTGCGACACCCAGGACAGCTGGTGAATTTAGACTTAGTTGGTGACCCACTGACGCCATACTGACTGAATCCACGGCCTTGGTGAGGTACAGACGAACAACTGTAGGAGATGGACTTACCGCAGAAATTACAGCTTACAAACACCTAACATCAGAATAAAAGCAGCATCAATACATGGCTTTAGAAACAGTGTCACAATGTTATATGATTGCATGCCCTTTCCACAGTAACATCACGTGCTTAAAGAAGAAGAGAGAAAGATTTCTGTACAACAGAACATGATCAGTTAACGGTACCATTGTGCTAACAGAAATTATTTCTAACTTTGCAGCATTAATCGCATCTATGCTTGCAAACATTCAGTTTGGATTAATATTAGGTATGCACTGAATCCACTATTTTGAATACTGAACCAAATCCTAATTTGCATATGCAAATTAGGGGTGGGAAGGGGTAAACATTTTTTACTTTCTTGTTTTGTGACACGATTTCCCTCCCTGCCCCTAATTTGCATATGCAAATTCGGATTCGGCCAGGAAGAAGGATTCGGCCGAATCCTGCTGAAAAAGGCAGAATCCTGAAACGAATCCTGGATTCGGTGCATCCCTAATTAATATTGATATTGGGTATTGTGATGAAATTTGCAGAACACTATCCATAAAAGCTTGGTGCATTTTGCACCTTATTACCCCCCCCCCCACTTTAATAGATGTATCTATCTGATTTATAAAGCATTTCCACCTCCAACTGCTACTCCCTTTGGCAAGTGCCAATAACACTTTAAAATACAAAAAAAACAATACTAAACAAATCTGACCTGTGCTAATGGCTTGGAGCTTGGGTCAAGCTTACTCCGATGAATATCAAACTCGGCTCGCTTGTGCCAAAATCTCCATGCATCGAGCAGATTCCTATAGCTCTCTATCCAGTACTGAACTCTTTCATCTTTCAGGACATCAGATGGGGATCCCTTTAAATGAACAAGCAGCTTTACTTGCAGTCACCACTTAGATAGAAGAGACCACACATTCTTATAAACCTGTATTACTGCATGGAAAAGAATGTAACAAAAAGAAGTTACCTGCAGCATACAGTAGCTTGCTGTCTGAACATCTCCAGTTCGATCAACATAACTTTCTATTAAGTCAACCCCATCCTTTGTCAGTCCAGTAAGTAAAATCCCTTCTAGGTTCCCAGCTTCCTTCATTTCATTAGTAAGCTTGTCAATGTATCTGCTTAACTGACAAAACAGTATTAGTAATATAAGTAGTACTTAAAAATATAAATTAAAAAGTTCTACTCGCTGGTGTCAAGTTTGTATAAAAGCACTCAACTTGCAGCCTTACTCCTTTATATGGTCACCTTGGTGACTTAATGCTCCTGTTTATTTAAAACCAGACAAAATATGTAAAGGTATGCGTTATCTGGAAACCCGTTATCCAGAAAGCTCTGAATTACAGAATGGCTGTCTCCCATAGACTCCATTATAATCAGATAATCCAAGTTTTTAAAAATGATTTCGTTATTCTCTGTAGTAATAAAACAGTACCTTGTACTTGATCCAAACTAAGATATAACTAATCCTTATTGGAAGCAAAACCAGCTTTTTGGGTTTATTTGATGTTTACATGGTGTTCTAATAGACGTATGAAGATCCAAATTACGGAAAGATCCATTATCCAGAAAACCCCAGGTCCTGAGCATTCTGGATAACAGGTTCCTTACTTATACAGTAAAACCTCAATTTTACATCCCCTAATTTTAGGTTTTCCCTCATTTTACAGTTTTTTTGTAGTCCCACCGATATATAATGTGCAATGAATTTATCTGATTTTACATCTTTTTTTTTGGTCCATTTAAAAAATTCAAAATGGGGGATCTACTGTACAAACCAGAAAGGCAGCAATTACAGAGACAGAAAACACCCATCGGGGGAAGAATAACAGGCTCTGTAATTGAAGCCCTATAATCCATGGCACAACTAAAGGCATAATTTCGAATCCTATACTTAAATAAGAGTAACCTACACACAGAGCAAATTAACGACTAAAGGTGGCCATAGACGTAGAGATCCGCTCGTTTGCCGATTTCGCCAAAAACTAGCGGATCTCTCGCAGATATGCCCACATTGAGGTGGGCGATATCGGGCTGATCCGATCATGGGCCCTGGTGCTCAACAATCTGATTATAATGTAGCCAATACAAATGATGGGACCACATCAACTAATTTAACCCTGCCCAATCGACATCTAGCCGACTATCGGCCAGATATTGATCGGGAAAGCCCGTCAGAGCGCCCTACAAACGGGCCAATAAGCTACCAACTCTGTCAAAAGTCTGTCGGCAGCTTTTATTGGCCCGTGTATGGCGACCTTTAGGCTGTGCACAAGGCAAAGGCAATAAGCTTATCTCGGCCTCCGCCATATTAGCTCATGTGCGTGTAACTGAATACAACATAATGATCCAAATTCATCACTGTAAAATATGTCTGAAAAAGTACTTCTGATATGTTTCTATATAGTTTTGTACTCATAGGCAGCACAAAAATAGATATATTTAAATAACTTACCTGAGAATCATTAAGGAACAAACATGCAAACGCCACACGATCCCTCACTGCCATGCTGTTCTCATACTGTAAAAATGTTAAAAAAAAATCTAATAAAAAGTTTGACAAAAATTCAAAGGCCCTTTATTCTGAAAGCCCCCTCAGGCAACTTGTATCTGTCCAACTCAGCCATCCATGAATGTGGTCAAATGATACATTATCATGTCAATCCCATTGAACAACTAAAGTCCCCCTAAAAAAAGGTGCAGCTTATACGGAGCAGAAAATACTGACAGGACAACACAAAGAACTACTGCTTTTTCACAGGAAATATCTTTGATTGGCTGTACAGGTATGGGATTTGTTATTTGGAAACCGGTTATCCAGAAACCTCCGAATTAAGGAAAGGCCTCCATTTTATCCAAATAAATCCACATTTTTAAAAATGGTTTCCCTTTTCTCTATAATAATAATAATAATAATAATAATAATAATAAAACAGTACCTTGTACTTGATCCAAACTAAGATATTAATCCTTATTGGGGGTTTATTTAATATTTACATGATTTTCTAGTAGACAAAGATCCAAATTACAGAAAGATCCATTATCTGGAAAATCCCCGGTCCCGATCATAACAGGTCTCATACCTGTATACCGTACAGTATAGGATTGGCCAGTGTATAGTGCCCTATGAAATAAACAGATTAGATACCAAATCTGGATAGGACTTGCTAGAAAAAGGATTGGTCAGTAACCCATAATTGTAAGATGAAGATGAATACAACAGGCTCTATAGACTATAATGATACACATTTAAATGGATAAATATATGCAATATTAGAGTGCCCTTACAACAGGGGAAGCAATTAAATGCAGTAATGTAACTAGGTGGGGCGTGCAGTCGTGCCCCCTCTGTATCGATTTTCTTAGTGGCTGCAGCTGTGTGCAATCTGCCAGGGGGACGGGCCCTGGTCCAATCACAATCACCCCTGCTCCCCTGGTAGTTCTGCCACTGATTAAGTGGCCTGGTGTGTGTAGTTTGGTCTAGGACAGTTAGCAGGGCTAAAATCTAAAACTACAGTAGCTCTTTCCAAAGCAAATCTGATCTTTTTCTGTTTTACTTTGCAGTGCTAGATACTTGCACGTGTAAATAAAATGGGTGAATGTTCATACTCTGGAACGATGGGACATACTATACTATGAAAAAGAGAAGTGTTGTATAAAAGGAACAGACAAGAACATATCAGGTGACTGACTGCAGTTCACTTACCAGAACACCATCATATAACCCAGGTTCACTTGTTAGAAAAGCAAACATAACGCAAAGATATGGGTTGTTAAGCTGTAGCCTTAAAGTGCTGCACATTTCTCTCCACAAGGAATTCTTCTCATCGGTATAACCTGACAGTGCCATCGCTACGACGTTTAAGTTTAGATTACCTGTAATTTACAAATATGTCACATTAATGCTAAAATGTCAGTTAAAAGTGACTGTCATCCATCCAATCTTTCTCTGCTTCGATTAAAAATGTTCCCATCTCTACTGCTTTAAAACGTTGGCATATCACTGGGTATATATCACCTTAAAAGGAACTGGCTGAACGTGTCTTCCTGGCTACTTTCATTCATTTATTCTGTTTTGAAAGCAAAGCCTTAACTTACACTACATCTAAAGCCCAGCTGAAAAGTTGTTTACAATTATACTTTCATTATGCAAAATGCTATACAGGTATGGGATCTGTTATCCAGAAATCCATTATCCAGAAAGCTCCGAATTATAGAAAGCCCATATTCCATTTTATCCAAATAATCCAAATTTTCAAAAATGATTTCCTTTTCCTCTGTAATAATAAAACAATACCTTATACTTGATCCAAACTAAGATATAATTAATCCTTTATTGGAAGCAAAACCAGCCTATTGGGTTTATTTAATATTTACATTACTTTCTAGTAGACAAGGTATGAAGATCCAAATTACGGAAAGATCCATTATCTGGAAACCCCCAGATCCCGAGCATTCTGGATAACAGGTCCCTTAACTGTACTTTAAAACCCTTTAAAAAGAGGCAAAATATTGTAGCGGAAATAGAAATGTGCGATATTCATAGTGTATAACTTCCTGTATTTTTGGCCAAAAATGATCATGTACAGGTATGGGACCTGTTATCAAGAATGCTTGGGACCTGGGAGTTCCCGGATAAAGAATCTTTCCGTAATTTGGATCTTCATAACTTAAAGGGGTGGTTCACCTTTAAGGTAACTTTTATTATGTTATAGAGCAGCCAATTCTAAGCAACTAAGCTTTCAAATGGGCGTCGCTGACTCCCTTAAAAAGCAAATGTTCTATTCAGGCCTCTCCTATTCATATTCCAGTCTCTTATTCAAATCAATGCATGGTTGCTAGGGTAATTTGGACCCTAGTTACCAGATTGGTTAAGATGCAAATTGAAGAGCTGCTGAATAAAAAGCTAAATAACTCAAAAACCTTCAATAATAAAAAATGAAAACAAATTGCAAATTGACTCAGAATATCACTCTCTACATCATACTAAAAGTTAATTTAAAGGTGAACAACGAGAAAATCATATAAACATTAAATAAACCAATAGGCTGGTTTTGCTTCCATTAAGGATTAATTATATCTTAGTTTGGATCAAGTACAAGGTTCTGTTTTATTATTACAGAGAAAAAGGAAATCTTTTTTAAAAACATTTTTAAAAATTTGTATTATTTGGATAAAATGGGGTCTACGGGAGACCGGCATTGCAAAATTTCAGAGCTTTCTGGATAATGGATCCCATACCTGTATACTGACTAATGGCCCTTTTCAATTATGTAGATGGATGAAATATACAATCATGCCTTAGCCATAAGGATTAGCATACAGCCTTATACCTTTCCCAGTGGATGCTCCCTTATTTAGGATCTGTATGGCCCGCCGAATGTCTCGATTGAACAGGGCTATAGCAGCTGCTCGCTCCCACTCTCCTTCCTGCTCTAACGAGTTCAGAAAAGGCCCCATGTCAGCATCCGCACCCTTTGTCCTCCAGCCACAGAGCTGTAGAGCGAGCCATCTCTCCTCACTGGAATAGTGCACAATATCTGCTTGTCTATCAGAGCAGGTCCAGCTGTGCCTGAAACTTTCAGTTGTCCCTTTATAAAACACATATCTGGTTAATAAAACAGCAAAATGTAGAGACACCTCCCCCTTGCTTGATTTTGGAACATTGGGGTTATCAAAGAGTGAAGTTAGAAATCGACAGTCCTCTAGAGTGAAATTCTGCCTCTCTCCATTCATTTCTATGGGATTTTTAAAGTAGAAGGAAAGGCTGGAGACACTTGGGGGTCCCAAACGTTAGGCAACCCCAACTGATTGTAGCGACATACCAAAAACCCAGGGCCGGTGCTCCTATCATGAGAAATTTGCACCACGTAGATATCTACTATCCGACTTCGCGCAGCTGCGCATGCGCATTAGAATGAAAAGCCGAACTTTAACTTTAAAGTCGGCTTTTTCGTTCAAATGTGCATGCGTCAGTCCGGGGAAATGCTCAGCTGCGCGAAGACGGAAGTAGATCTCTCCGTGGTGCTCGCTCCTATAACCCGGGGCCAGGGCAGATTTCTCCTGATAAGAGCACCAGCCCTGGGTTTTTGGTAAGTCCCTACAATCACTTAGGGGTGCCTAACGTTTGCACCCCAAGTGTCTCCAGCCTTTCCTCCAGCATTTATCAATGGGTGAAAGTTCATCCTTTGATAAACCCCTTTCAAAATGCCATATAAATAAATGGATAGTGGCGGAATTTCACTCTAGATTTCACTCTAGAGGACTGTGGCAGTCTCTAACTTCACTCTTTGATAAATATACCCCAATGTCTCTCTTTCTAAATTACTTATAACACCTTGGGCACAAGAAAAACTTCAAAATGGAACGTACTGAACAAATAAGCAGAACATTAGTCAATGCAGCGGCATTACTTTTTACATGCCCCCACCAAGTTTGTATTTCCTTTACATTCCCAGCCCTTACAAATACAACTTGTTAAAGGGGCGGTTCACCTTTAAATTAACTTTTAGTTGTTTATCATGGCCAATTCTAAGCAACTTTTCAATTGGTCCTCATTATTATTATTTTTTATATAGTTTTTTAATTCATTGTCATTTTCTTATTCAGCTTTCAAATGGGGTCACTGACTCCAGCTAAAAAACAAAATCTCTTCAAGGCTACTAATGTATTGTTATTGCTACTTTTTATTACTCCTCTTTCTATTTAGACCCTCTCCTATTCATATTCCAGTCTCTTATTCAAATCTTGGTTGATATGGTATTTTGGACCCTAGTTGCTGAAACTGCAAACTAGAGAGCTGCTATTCAAAAAATAAGCAATGAAAACCAATTACAAATTGTCTCAGAATATCACTCGCTATATCATACTAAAAGTTAATTTAAAGGTGAACAACCCCTTTTAAGTTTTAAAAAGGAAGAAAAAAGTTTAGACATATTTTTCTTACCTGCAATCTGAATGTGCCTTATTCCACCCATCCCATTAACCTCTGGTTGAAGCATTTGACTTTAATATGCAAACAGGATTCGCCAATCAAAATCCTGTATGAATTATTTTCTAACACTTGCAGCCCTGTGTCAACTTTTTCAAAGTGTCAATGGAGAGTTTTAACTTCAATGGCAGATTTGGCAGAGAAGGTCTTGACCTTATAGCAGTTTAGATATTATAAACATTTTGTATAAGTTGTGAAGCAGGTATGGAATACAATATTTTGCTCAGTGTATTTTAAGGCTATCAAATTAAAGCACAACAATTGATGTCATGAAGTTGCAGACCTATTAGCCACCATCATACGTTTGCAGAACTCTTGGGAAGGCACTGCAACAGTTTCACTGGAAGCTAAAGTCACCTGGGAAACTTCAGTTCAGGTACATGCCACATACTTTATAACAAGCAACAGACAAACAGTAGTAAAAACAAAACCATGGGCCTTACCCACAGATGACTTTGTGATTGCTTTGATTCCAGCATACACCAATGACCCTTTGTTGCCTGAAGATTTTTGGTCAATATCTTCTGCATACTGCTTCATAAGTGTTGACGTATATAGGAATTGTAACCTAGTCTTTGAAAGCAATAACTGATTTAAATACTGTGCAGATTATTTAAAGGAAAACTCAACTGGCCTTCACTGGACCCCCTCCCTGCTACTCCTTGTTCGGATCCTCTTCATTCATTCTACTTACACAGTGACTGCATGAACATGCGCGGTTGAAGCTGCTCCCGTCAATTGTGTTATGCTCCTGCAGATTCCATGTCAGCAACTTCCAAAAGAGGATCCAAACAGGCAGAAGATGGCACCTGTGAACACTTCTTAATGGAATATACTGTGGAATATGGAATATACTGTGTGGGTAGGCAGGAGGGCCAGTGAAGGGGACTGGTTTTTTGGGGGAGGGGTTTAGTTCTCCTTTAGGATATCTAGAACAAAACATTCCCATGCTAGCTGGCTATTTAGAGCATCAATAAGCCAACTTGTACTAAAAATTCTACTGCTGATGAGTCTTACTAGTCTTCACACGATTCCTTTGGGCCTACAAACTAGATATTGAGTACAATACTCACTATAAAAGTCAAGATGACAACTAGCGATTAATAGTAAATTAGTGAAAAAGGATATAGTGTAAAGTGTACCACAAGGATTTCAACTGAGGATCATCATTTCCTGCCAACATATGGTTTCTCCAGACCTGCTCAGTGTCGAGTCCATATCGGGATAAAGCTCGGAGTCTCATTTTAGTGGCAATATCTTGGTCTAATGAAGAGCTGCCTTTTCCTTCCTCTGTGCATTCATACAACTGCCTGCTGCAAGCCCACATCAGTGAAGTTGTGGGGCTCCAGGCCAAAGAGATCCTCTCAAACACAGTGAAATCCGACATTGACCTGTTAGGAGTAACAACGACCATTCTGTTCTGGCTTGTAGGGTGCCAAGCAAAAGATGCAATGTAGTTATCACAAGGCTGGACACTCCTTTCAATGATCGTAGGCTCTGTTTCATCCCCAATGGGTGTGGGCGTATGCTGCATGTCATACAGTCTGATTATATTACTGTCTCTAGTTAGCGTGGCCAGTAGTCCAGTTCTAGTTGGGCACCAGGCTACTTTGGTTAGAGGTTTTGGTTGCTCTGTTAATGTTAAGACTGGTTTTTCAAATTTTCGAAGATCCCAAATGGCGACTTGACCTTCGAAAAATGAGGCTACTCTGTCGTGGAAATGTGGGTCCACGGTCACTCCTTGGACAGCTTTAGTATTTACAAAAATTTTCTGATTTGTGTTCCTCAAATCAAATATTGCCAAGTTACGATGCATTCCAGCCAAAAGCAGTTTCTGGTCTCTCGGAAGCCAGCAAAGTGAGAGGCAAGCATCGTTCTGTCCTAGTTCATAAAGTGGTTTGGTAACCACCGAACACGTTTCACTATCACCAGGCGCAAGGCGAACTTTCTCTGTGGGAACTGCGACCTCTGGAGTATACTTGCTGCTGATGTCCCAGATTAATACTGAAAAGTCAGCCCGATGTTTATCTAACCCAGCCGCAAGCCAGTTGCTGTCAAGGGGGTTCCATGCCAACGTGTTACACTGACGTGCATGCTTAGGGACAAACTCCTTTCCTATCAAGTCTTTACATTTAGAATTGTGGTCCTGGCCCAGACTTGTAAGCACAACTCTTCCATTGGCCTGACCGACAGCCAAAAGACATTCTGGGTCATACTTGGGATACCAAGCTACACATTTCATGTAGGGTGTATCAGAATTTATAGCTAGTAAAGTGGCAATGGTCTCTTCAGACAGCCGTAAGGATCCGGCTTTTAATTCCGAGCCAGGGCTTGCTGCAGATTCTATGTGGTAAAGGCTGAGTTCAGAATCACCTACTACAAATCTGTCCACATGGTGAGGCGCCCAGAGGATGTCAGGCTTGGAGCCACTCATTTCTGAAGATCAGGAATCCCAAATCACCTTGAATTCTTTAAACCATCAGCTCTATAAAAAATAAAGAAATAAATCCCAGGAAAACCGTGGTAAATGGATTCACTATGGATTATATTTCATTACATTGTGGGTGTACTGAAATGTTTTTTTTATAAACCACTTTATGTCTTATAGCATTTGCACACTGCTAATATTATGCTTTTGTCTAGAGCAGCTATAAGCTGCTGTTCTGGTCGTGGCTAGAGGATTAAAAGGACAGTGTACACCTATAACACCTTTGCCCCCCTCCAGACAAAAAATAATAAATAAAGAAAAGAACACAGCAAACAGAAAAATGCATTCTGTGTATTATTTTAATATTAAAAATGCATAGTTTCCTTTTATGCCATTATAAAACACTGGTTCAAATTGTTTTCTTTTTTCCTGAACATTCTATCCCATTAAAAACAGGGCAATTTTTTTTAGACTTCCTTGTCTGCCTTTGAACAAACGAATCAGTTCCTTTCCTAAGTTCCAGCCTTTGAGCAGCTCATTATCAGAGGGCTTATTAGTGGGCTGGTAATTAGTTGTACCAGCTTCTCTTCCGTTAGCCTAAACCAGAAAGTGATAAAGTGATACTGTGTTCCTTTTTTTCCTTTAAAGGAGAAATAAACCCTTAAAAATGAATAGGGCTTAAAATGCCATGTTTTATGTACTGCACTAGCCTAATATTTCAGCTTGTCAATAGCAGCAATGATCCAGGACTTCAAACTTGTCACAGGGGGTCACCAACTTGGAAAGTGTCTGACACTCACATGCTCAGTGGACTCTGAGCAGCTGTTGAGAAGATAAGCTTAGGGGTCGTCACTAATTATCCAGCAGGAAATTAGGTTGGTCTGTGACAAAAGCCGATGCCACAGGGCTGATTATTACATTCTGATGCTAATTGCACTGGTTTCTGTGCTGCCATGTATTAATTATCCATACTTATTACTAATCGGCCTTATACTGTGACATTTATATTCTATGTGTACTGTATATTTTCAGTCAGTCCCTAAGCTCAGTAACTGACATCACCA
Organism: Xenopus laevis; assembly: GCF_017654675.1. Lineage (NCBI taxonomy): Eukaryota > Metazoa > Chordata > Amphibia > Anura > Pipidae > Xenopus > Xenopus laevis. The sequence continues at coordinate 34,398,226 of NC_054381.1, read as the reverse complement.
TGGAGCATGTGCAGTGAATCAGCAGAAAAGAAGATGGGGAGCTACTGGGGCATCTTTGGAGACACAGATCTTTCCTGCTAAAGGGCTCCGGTTGCCTGGGGCTGGTACAGAAGCTTAAAACATAATGTACTAAAACAATAGGCAATCAAGCCATATTCATTAAGCTCAAGTTAAAAAAGCAGGGGGTATACTGATTAGTATAAAAATAAAAAAACTGGATAAATGGATAGGCTGTGCAAAATAAAAAATGTTTCTAATATTGTTAGTTAGGCAAAAATGTAATGTATAAAGGCTGGAGTGACTGGATGTCTAACATAGTAGCCAGAACTCTACTTCCTGCTTTTCAGCTCTCTTGGTTTCCACTGATTGGTTACCAGGCAGTGACTTGAGGGGGGGGGGCACATGGACCATAACTGTTTGCTTTTGAATCTGAGTTGAATGCTAAGGATCAATTGCAAACTCACTGAACAGAAATGTACCATGTGGCCCCCCTTCAAGTTGCTGACTAACTCAGAGTCAGAGAGCTGCAAAGCAGGAAGTAGTGTTCTGGCTATTATGTTAGACATCCAGTCACTCCAGTCTTTATACATTAATTTTTTGGCTAACTGACTATATTAGAAACATTTTTTATTTTGCACAACCTATCTATTTTTTTTTTTTACACTGAACTGTTCCTTTAAATCACTGATCCAGGCAGCATCTCTGAATGATACTCAGATCCCACGATCTCCTGAGAAACCTGCGTCCGTGATTTAACCCTAGGGTGACTGGTGAAGAAGCTCAGACCTCTTCTACTCAGCCAACCCTTTCTTAAACTGATCGAATACACCAGTCAGGCTTGCCCATTGTACACTGACAGGGACTAGGAGATAGACCATTCAGGCCAATGACAAGGAAATTGCCCTGAATAAAAGTGAGTGGATATTGAGCCCTGCAGCACACAAACTAAAACCCTAATTCATCCAGAATGAACTATTGCAACGTGATTTGAATGTGATTCTTTACACATGTACAAAGCGCACGTTGGTTTGTTTAGATATAAATTCTGAGCAGAGGGAAGTGCAAACAGCTGGACACCAAGTCACTGAAGGGTCAGCAACTCCCTTTCTATCAAGTGACAGTGGCTCATTACCTGGGATATACGTTGCTGCTACAGGCTGTATTGCAGAGATTGGGGTGAGGAGAGAATTGGTCGCTTCGTTTCTTGTGCACCAAGACGTCTCTGCCATATTCAGACACCCTTTCTGAGCGCACATGCGCAGTTCCGATCTCTGCTTCGGGCCCGCGTGACCGGTAGTTACGTCATTGCCATGTGCAGATACAATTAGCCGACGGCTTTCCGTCAAGGAACAAGCGCTGGCTTTGTGTATGTGCAACGTTCCGCACCGTGCAAACCTGCATGAGATATGATAAAGGTCCTTATTAGTGGCACTACGAATTGATTTATAACGGGGCTGTACGTAGCAGCAGCTCTCGCTTACTGGAACTGTGCCTCGTGGGCAGGGTTGGCCGGTCTCATTTTCAAAACCAGCTAAGAGGCACTTCAACAGTAGCCCAAAAATAGCACAATTTGTTGAAAAAAATTCTAAAATCAATAAATGAATTTATGTTAACTTAAAATACACTTTTTCACTGATTCACACATTTTCCCATGAAGCAAAATGTTCACCCGTCACCAGGGACGTAACTACAGAACGGGGCCCAGGAGGTATAAGGGTCCCATAAGACCCCATACCTCCCAACATTTTGGAAGTAAAAAGAGGGACAAAAATTTTTTTTCCGCAAGTAGCGCAGCAATTTTTTTGACCACACCCCTTTCTGTGGACACACCCCCTAATTACCATGTTTGTTTTACAAAATTTGGCAGGTTATGAAAGTTTGAAAATATTTCTCCTTATCTAAACTGTGTTTTTGTGTCTCAAAATTGTTACAAAGTATCTTATTTGCACCTGTTAGCTGTTCTGGGCTCTCTGCTAAAAGCCAATTAAGTGAGAAACTTTGTTTCTTTTTCTGGCTGTTCAGTGCATAGAAAAGAGGGACTTTCCAGTACAAATGAGGGACTGCGGGTTGAGCTGTCAAAAGAGGGACTGTCCCTCCGAAAAAGGGACAGTTGGGAGGTATGAGACCCTAATACAGATACAATTTCAATAAATATTGGTATAACAGGTCAGCCTCTAGATATTTTGGTGGCCAGCAGATTTTTGACCCAAAAAGTCACTGGAAAATGCGAGAATGGGACTGGAGACTGGGGTAAAGAGCCCAAAATCTGGTAACTCCCGACTTCTACACAAGGTAGTCCCATTGTATGTTGGGTATTGCAGTCTTACATTAAAGGAGACATTTTGTGTAAAAAATAAGAATGTACCAGTGCGTTATACTCATATAGATATAGAAGAATTGTGCACACCCCTCATTTGAAACACAAACAGGGACCAGAGAACATCTATAGGGAGCTACAATAAAGGGGCTATTTTTAAAGATAATATTAATTTTTAGCACCATGTAAAAGCAACACCATATATTACTCATAATTGCCTACATAATTAGTGTTTTTTCATTTATCCTATATGTCTCCTTTAAACTCGGCAAATTGTTAAACAAAAACTACATTACCCTACATGCATTGGGAGTAGGGTTTCCACCTGCCCAGTATTTTACCGGCTTGGCCGGTAAAAATTAAGCTTGATCCCAATGTTATTGATAGTGGAAATGCATAAAAATGTAGGAAGGCCGGTATTTTTTTGAAGAAAAGGTGGCAACCCTAATTTGGAGACAGGCTTGGCACATTAGGGCAAGAAAAAACTTTGGCTGGTTTCCAAAGTATAAACCAGCCAAAGGCCCAAAAAGTAGCACAAATCCGTACCTTGGCTAGTTTGTACTTTCAAAACTCACCTGGGCTTTAAATTAATAGCCCAATTTGGCTTGAAAACCACCAACCTAGCAACCCTGCTATTGGGGTGCAATTGTTCCGCTGTCTTATATAGAGGGAGATGCTGGGCTGGTATCTGATGGGAATATGGCCTTGCTCATACTGGGAAGAATACTGGGGTTGAATGAAAGGGGTGGTTCATCTTTAGGTTACATTTTAGTATGTTATAGAATTGCTAAATCTAATCAACATTTCAATAGGTTGTCATTTTTTTTATAGTTTTTAAATTGTTTGCCTTTTTCTGACTGTTCACAGTTTTCAAATGGAGGTCACTGACCCCATCTAAAAACAAATGCTCTGTAAGACTACAGATTTATTGTTATTGCTGCTTTTTATTACTCATTTTTCTATTCCTACATCATACGAAAAGTTCATTTAAAGGTGAACAATCCCTTTTAAATGCTTGTCTTGAATCAATATATGCGCTGCACATTATTTATGTAAGCACTACGGAATTTAAAATAACTTGTATGTTTGCTGGATTAATATACTGTATGGACTATGTCAAAACAATGGACAGGTTTGATGTACAAGTGTGTTAACAGATCTTTGTATGGAAAGACCCTCATCAGGTCTCTTTTAAAATATTTTTATTGAATATCTGCACACAATATCAGATAAACAGAATTTTTTCTCAAGTAGCATCCTAATGCTCTCCTATACAGAGTGGAACGCTTATGTTATAGCCATCAGTGATGTATATATATAGTAAATATGGTATTTTCAAATAAAAAAAATAACAAAACTAAATTTAAAAAAAACCTGAAACTATAAAAATTACAAATTAAATCTTATCTATCCACCTTCCTGTTTCTTGATTTCAGGAGGGGTCTTTTCAGAGTTAGACCCCTCATGATTGTATCCATTAAAGTATAAATTCTAGACCATAATCTTGTAGCTTCTCTACATAATGTCTAGTAGTGACCCTCTCTCCACAGTTTCTGAAAAAGTGGTCTATAGGGTAAGGAATAGTATATATCTAGTTCCCTCTTGGTATCAGAAAATAGCTGTCTGTATCTTAGGGCTGAATTTATTTTTATTTTGTCGTTCGAGTTCTAGAAGTTTAATTTATGTGCTTCCCATAATGTTATAGGGGATTTTAGCTTTTTCTGCTACTAGGGGATAGTCAACCTTATAGGTTTTATCGAGGGAGGCATTCAGACAAACATTTGAATCACCCACCATTATTAATGATCCTACTAAATTTGTTTGTATAACCCTTTCCAACTTCTCAGAAAATTGGTCCTGGTCAGCATTTGGGGCATAATAGCTTAAAAGAGTCACTACTGTATCCTGAATTTCACTGACAAATTGTCAGGAGCGCTCTGCAATGCTCCTGTTCCTAGCCACGGCAAATCCAAGATAGTTAGTTACATAGTTACATAGTTAAATTGGGTTGAAAAAAGACAAAGTCCATCAAGTTCAACCCCTCCAAATGAAAACCCAGCATCCATACACACACCCCTCCCTACTTTTAATTAAAATTCTATATATGTTCAAAATTATAAAGAAAAAAGTACCCCGTAGGTAACAACCTAATCAGTATCCAGCATACGTTAAATCTCTTAGGATTTAAATTAATTAATTAAATAAGTAAGTTAAGGTGAAAGAAGTGCCCAATCAATTAATGAATTAATTGATCAACTACTTGATTTTAGAATAATTCATAAATACTATAAAGTGCCAATTAGTGCATAATACCCATTAAGTAGTTTAATTAATTATCATTCTCCAATAAATAACAATTCATGGTTGAGATCAATCAAAAAAAGCTAAAAGGATAAAAATGACAAAGTTCATCAAAGGAGTGCAAATAACTGGGAAAAAAGGCTAGAATTAAGTGAGGATTATTAAAAACACATAAAAAGGTATATTAAATTAATCAAGTGCTATTATTTATATAAAAAGTGCTGGAAATTAAATTAATTGAAAGGATCCCATTAGATTAAAAAATTACCACAATTGGGTAGAAATAATACCAATGCTACGGTCAGCAGAAAAGAGAGAGGATATAATGAAATATAAGAAGGTGGAGTTGTCCCAAAACTAACTGCCTGTTGTTTTCTAAGTCTGGGACACCACAAAGAGGAAGGCAGGACAGGGTAACCGAGACTGTGGCCTTGGTATATTAACTTGCCCTGACTAAGACTAAGTTAAAGACTAAGTTAACCCTAATAAGCCACAAATCACCGGCCCCTTAGAATGGAAGGAAGATTGTTTAAGATAAAGGAAAACCGTAGCAATAAGGATTAGATCCAACCCCAGTAAAAGCACCAAGATTCGATAATTAAATTATAGGATTTGAGCGACTCGCCAACGCGTTTCGCTTAATAGCTTTCTCAAGGCGAAAATTCTATTTACCCATACCTATACTAACTAGAGAGTTTAGTATCACAATAGCCTTTGATATTATGTCTGTCCAAAAAATCATCCAAGCCATTCTTAAAGGCATTAACTGAATCAGCCATCACAACATCACCCGGCAGTGCATTCCACAACCTCACTGTCCTGACTGTGAAGAACCCCCTACGTTGCTTCAAATGAAAGTTCTTTTCTTCTAGTCTAAAGGGGTGGCCTCTGGTACGGTGATCCTCTTTATGGGTAAAAAGGTCCCCTGCCATTTGTCTATAATGTCCTCTAATGTACTTGTAAAGTGTAATCATGTCCCCTCGCAAGCGCCTTTTTTCCAGAGAAAACAACCCCAACCTTGACAGTCTACCCTCATAATTTAAGTCTTCCGTCCCTCTAACCAATTTAGTTGCACTTAGTCTCTGCACTCTCTCCAGCTCATTTATATCCCTCTTAAGGACTGGAGTCCAAAACTGAACTGCATACTCCAGATGAGGCCTTACCAGGGACCTATAAAGAGGCATAATTATGTTTTCATCCCTTGAGTTAATGCCCTTTTTTATGCAAGACAGAACTTTATTTGCTTTAGTAGCCACAGAATGACACTGCCCAGAATTAGACAACGTGTTATCTACAAAGACCCCTAGATCCTTTTCATTTAAGGAAACTCCCAACACATTGCCATTTAGTGTATAACTTGTATTTTTAAATTATTTTTGCCAAAGTGCATAACCTTGCATTTATCAACATTGAACCTCATTTTCCAGTTTGCTGCCCAGTTTTCCAGTTTAGACAAATCACTTTGCAAAGTGGCAGCATCCTGCATGGAACCTATAGTTCTGCACAATTTAGTATCATCTGCAAAAATAGAAACAGTACTTTCAATGCCCACCTCCAGGTCATTAATAAACAAGTTGAAAAGCAAGGGACCTAGTACAGAGCCCTGCGGTACTCCACTAACAACACTGGTCCAATTAGAAAATGTTCCATTTACCACCACTCTTTGTAGTCTATCTTTTAGCCAGTTCGCTATCCAGGTACAAATACTATGTTCCAGGCCAACATTCCTTAATTTAACCAGTAACCTTTTGTGTGGCACTGTATCAAATGCTTTAGCAAAGTCTAAGTAAATCACATCCACTGCCATCCCAGAATCGAGGTCTCTACTTACATTCTCGTAAAAAGAAATTAAGTTAGTCTGGCAAGATCTATTACGCATAAAACCATGCTGGCACAAACTCATAGTATTATGATTGGCTATGAAGTCCAGTATCTTATCCTTTATTAACCCTTCGAAAAGCTTTCCTACCACTGACGTCAGACTAACTGGCCTATAGTTTTGAGGCTGAGAACGGGATCCTTTTTTGAATAGAGGCACCACATTAGCAATTCGCCAGTCTCTCGGCACTATGCCAGATCTCAATGAATCCTGAAAAATTAAGTAGAGGTTTGGCAATCACAGAGCTAAGCTCGTTAATTACCCTGGGATGAATACCATCTGGCCCTGGACCTTTGTTAATCTTAACATGTTCAAGTCTCTTTTGAATTTCATCATGTGTGAACCATGCATCATTAGTTGTATTACTAGAATTGGGACTGTTAAGAAGGAAACCTTCACTTACTGGTTCCTCATTTGTGTAGACAGATGAAAAATATGAGTTCAGAATCTGCGCTTTTATTTTGTTTTCATCAACCAGCTGACCCCCCTCTGATAGTAAGGGTCCCACCCCTTCCTGCTTCATTTTTTTACTATTAACATATTTAAAAAATAATTTTGGATTTTTTTTACTGCTTGCTGCAATATCCTTTTCTATAGCAATTTTAGCTTGCCTTATAGCTTCTTTGCATGATTTATTGGCCTCCTTGTACCTTATAAATGGAGGCGCCTATGGTTGCCCAGGGCGCTGGTTCAATGCCCGAGTATAGGATTTGTTTGGTGCATTCCTGGGTTTTTCCTAAATTCCGTTTATTGCTGATTCCTGGAATTTTGACCCTGCATGTACCTTGACTTTGCGATTATCTGCCTGCCTATTGAACTATTGCCTGGATTTGACTATGCTTATTCCTGAACCCATGTTTGTACCTCGAACTTGGACTTTTACCCAAAGCTTCCTCCTTGGTCCGGACTTCCCCCGCTGAGAGCCGATAGGCCTTCTGACACAAATAGAAGATATTGCCCAGAAGGTTCTTTCTTTATAGTCTGGAGATTAAATTGCAATCCCTTATGAAAACAAAGCTCCGCTCAATTTTTTTTATCAGGGTCAGATAATATATTGGAAAATAAGGAGATAAAAAGGAAGGGGCTGAATTTATAGAAAAATGGGTTTCTTGCAAAAATAAGATATCAATATGGTTGGAGCGATAATATCTAAAACCTTTAGAGAGTTTTTGAGGGGAGTTTTACTATCTGTAAATTATGGGAAATTATTTTTAGAGTGGTCATAGTTTCAATTGTAAACATATCCCTTCTTGACTGAAATATATCTGATGCATTTGAGATATGATGTTAGCTATAGGACCCTGCATGTTAACCATCCTATTACAAGGAATATAGCCAATTTGTGATCGGAGAAGACATATCTGTGGGCAACCAATTCTGTCAACAATTACTGTAAACAAGTAACTATGCAATCTTAACAGTTTAACTAAAACAAATTGGGCCATGCATAATCTATCTGCATGGCTTGTCATGTTTTAAACCTGCTATAGCTGAGGCAACAGGTCACCTCCCTAGGGCCAGACTTAATCAGTACAATATACAATAAACAACTCAACGTCTCAATATACATCTCAATATTACTCAAATAACCTTTACTGTTGACAATTGGGAGAAAAGATCTCACCAGAGATGTTACCAGTCAGTGTATTCATTCCATGGTGAACCGAGGATACAGATTAATCTGCATCCATTGTAGGTGAGGCTGAAGCTGTATCTTGCTTCAATTGTCGCTACTTTCAATCTGTTTACCAATGTGTAAAATATTAGCGAAAAGGGAAAGCCCATCTATATTTTATGTTGTGCTTGGTTTGAATGATTGTAACCTAGCAATTGTGGCTGGAGCAATATCTGCAAATATTTGCAACAGATGTCCATCATGATCCAATTTGGTAGACTCGCTGCTTGCATTATTGCATCTTATGCATGATTGGCATAATAATGTAGTTTAGTGATAACATCTCTATGATTCATGCGGAGACCACGCCAATGCTTGATGGACGCTATCAAATTCGAGTTTGGATGAAAGAAGATGCTGCACTAGCTTACTTGAAAGATTAGTCATCTCACCCTCCAAATTTTTTTAAGGTTCAGGCAAACCACGGACTCTGATAACCGATTCTCTATATCCTTTACTTTACCCTGCAGTTCCTGTAATTGGTAGTATAGAGTCCTGCAGCGGGTCAGGTACCCGCGGGTTACCTGCAAAAACCTGCGGTACCCTGTGGGTTGCGGGTAGAAGTTCTGGGTGGGGGTATAGACACGGGTCGGCGGTTCTGCGGGTTTGCAGGCCGTGGGTCTTCTCAATAGCGATTTTTACTCCTTTTTCTGATCACACCTACTTCTGATGATGTCACTTCTGGATTACAATGACAGCACTCCCTGATTGTGGTCAGTGGGTCAGGGTTGCTTTAAGACACTTACGGGTCGGGTAGCGGGTCCAAGCGGGTTAGAATGCGGGTTGCGGATTGGTTGCTAAAAAAAATGCTACGTTCAAGAGCTTCTGTTCTTTTGCCAACCTTCCTTATTTCTTTTTTCTATATGAAGCATTGTTTTAAGCGTATCTATTAAGGATGTGTCTCCTATTTGTAAAATAGGAGTATTTTCCTGAGAGGGTGCTTGGTCTGTAAGGTCCTCGCGGAGTTTGCAAGCGTACTACACAGCCATGTGTCCCTTGTAGGGATGTAGCGAACGTCGGAAAAAAAGTTCGCGAACATATTCGCGAACTTGCGCAAAAATGCGAGCGGTTCGCGAACGGTTCGCGAACCCCATAGACTTCAATGGGAAGGCGAACTTTAACATCTAGAAAAGACATTTCTGGCCAGAAAAATGATTTTAAAGTTGTTTAAAGGGTGCAACGACCTGGACAGTGGCATGCCAGAGGGGGATCAAGGGCAAAAATGTATCTGAAAAATCTGCCTGTGTGTGCTTGGAAGAGATAGTGTAGGGGGAGAGCTGTTAGTGATTTCAGGGACAGATGATAGTAAGTTTGCTGGCTAGTAATCTGCTTGATACTGCTCTGTATTGGAGGGACAGAAGTCTGCAGGGATTTGAGGGACATTTTAGCTTAGGTAGCTTTGCTGGCTAGTAATCTACTGTTCTCTTTAAACAACTGCCATACGTTGACCTTGTAGGCATTGTTTGCCCAGTTTTTTTGGACGCAGCCACTGAAGCACAGTTGCCAGAAAAAATATGCCATATAAATGCTGAAAATAGTCATTTTTCGCCATACGTTGACCTTGTAGACATTGTTTGCCCAGTTTTTTTGGACGCAGCCACTGAAGCACAGTTGCCAGAAAAAATATGCCATATAAATGCTGAAAATAGTAATTTTTCGCCATACGTTGACCTTGTAGACATTGTTTGCCCAGTTTTTTTGGTTGCAGCCACTGAAGCACAGTTGCCAGAAAAATATGCCACATAAATGCTGAAAATAGTCATTTTTTGCCATATACGTTGAGTCAACGTATGGCAAAAAATGACTATTTTCAGCATTTATATGGCATATTTTTTCTGGCCTCTGTGCTTCAGTGGCTGTGGCCAAAAAAACTGGGCAAACAATGCCTACAAGGTCAACGTATACACTACTACAGCGGTGGATACGGATTACGTAAAATATATGAATGCTGCTTGAAAAAAAGTAACTCAAGTGGTTTTTCTAGAGACGATAATATTATCAATATTTAGACAAAATGTGAACAAGGTCACACAGCTCGATGGCGGGTTGAAGAAAACAGTGTGCAAATAATGCCTACAAGGTCAACGTATACACTACTACAGCGGTGGATACGGATTACGTAAAATATATGAATGCTGCTTGAAAAAAAGTAACTCAAGTGGTTTTTCTAGAGACGATAATATTATCAATATTTAGACAAAATGTGAACAAGCTCACACAGCTCGATGGCGGGTTGAAGAAAACACTGTGCAAATAATGCCTACAAGGTCAACGTATACACTACTACAGCGGTGGATACGGATTACGTAAAATATATGAATGCTGCTTGAAAAAAAGTAACTCAAGTGGTTTTTCTAGAGACGATAATATTATCAATATTTAGACAAAATGTGAACAAGCTCACACAGCTCGATGGCGGGTTGAAGAAAACAGTGTGCAAATAATGCCTACAAGGTCAACGTATACACTACTACAGCGGTGGATACGGATTACGTAAAATATATGAATGCTGCTTGAAAAAAAGTAACTCAAGTGGTTTTTCTAGAGACGATAATATTATCAATATTTAGACAAAATGTGAACAAGCTCACACAGCTCGATGGCGGGTTGAAGAAAACAGTGTGCAAATAATGCCTACAAGGCCAACGTATACACTACTACAGCGGTGGATACGGATTACGTAAAATATATGAATGCTGCTTGAAAAAAGTGACTCCGGTGTTTTTTCTGGAGACGGTAATATTATGGATATTTAGACAGAATGGGAACAAGGTCACACAGCTCGATGGCGGGTTGAAGAAAACAGTGTGCAAATAATGCCTACAAGGCCAACGTATACACTACTACAGCGGTGGATACGGATTACGTAAAATATATTATGGCTGCTTGAAAAAAGTGACTCCGGTGTTTTTTCTGGAGACGGTAATATTATGGATATTTAGACAGAATGTGAACAAGGTCACACAGCTCGATGGCGGGTTGAAGAAAACAGTGTGCAAATAATGCCTACAAGGCCAACGTATACACTACTACAGCGGTGGATACGGATTACGTAAAATATATTATGGCTGCTTGAAAAAAGTGACTCCGGTGTTTTTTCTGGAGACGGTAATATTATGGATATTTAGACAGAATGTGAACAAGGTCACACAGCTCGATGGCGGGTTGAAGAAAACAGTGTGCAAATAATGCCTACAGGGCAAATAATGCCTAAAAGGTCAACTTATACACTACTACAGCGGTAGTAAAATAAAAAAAAGTAAAATAAAAAAAAATGAATATTAAAAAAAAAAATTAAAGTTGGTGCTGCTGAACTACTAGGAGCAGCAGATTAGCACACCAGTCCCACTCCCCAACACTGCTAGACTAATAGCACTGGGCTCTTATAGTAGTAGTAGTAGTAGTAGTAGTAAAACAACAAAAAAATAAATAAAAGCAGTCCTTACAAGGACTACTGTTATTGCAGCAGTCAGCAGATGAGATCAGAAGCAGGACAGCTGCCCACTGCAGCTACATACAGAGCACTGCAGTAGAAGGTAGATTACTAGCCAGCAAAGCTACCTAAGCTTAAATGTCCCTCAAACCCCTGCAGACTTCTGTCCCTCCAATAACAGAGCAGTATCAAAACGATTACTAGCCAGCAAACTTTCAACTGTCCCTGAAATCACTAACAGGCAGCAGCTCTCTCCCTACACTATCTCTTCAGCACACACAGGCAGAGTGAAAAAACGCTGCAGGGCTTCGGTTTTTATAGGGAAGGGGAGTGGTCCAGGGGAGAGCTTCCTGATTGGCTGCCATGTACCTGCTGGTCTGGGGTGAGAGGGCAAAAAAAAGCGCCAACAATGGCGAACCCAAAATGGCGAACGTCGCGCGACGTTCGCGAACTTCCGGCGAGCGCGAACACCCGATGTTCGCGCGAACAAGTTCGCCGGCGAACAGTTCGCGACATCTCTAGTCCCTTGTGCTGTGCTGTCTATTGTTGGAAGAGTTTATGATTTAAAATTAAAATCACAGTACCGGATTGATGTTGGCAGGTTAATGGGCCAGCAATATTTCCAGGAGCTAATAGCTAATCAATGTTTCAAACCGTGGGTGCCGTGGTGCGGCGTAGGCCTCAAAGGTGACACATCCATTTGCATTCGATAATGCTGTGAACCTGCCTCAAGGTAACCCCTTGTCCACCTTGAAATGAATCCTGCGCTCTGAAATGTTAAAGCTATCTCCTCGAGTTTTTGAAAAGGTGCCAAGTCTTAACATTGGTTAGAGAGGGCCTTCAGGCACGTCTACTCTGGTTTGTGGCTAGCTCCACCCCGACGCCATTATAATTCTGAATGCTGGTCTCAATGCTGTTGTTTGCCAAAGATAAAAACAAACTGATTATGATTTAATAAATAGAATGTCACCCTTTCCTTCCCCCCACTTACAACTACTCACAAGAAGTCCAAAAACATCAGGCACATAGTTGCAATCCATGCTGTTCGTCTGGTCTGTGTGTCACTGGTCACTGGGTCAACATTCGCACACAGCCCAAAATTAATTCCAAATTAAACAATGTGTTTATTTCAAACTAACAAAACCATATGTGATTTACACATTGGTAAGCTGCGTGTGTTTTACTGTATGAACTTAAAGTACTGCGTATCTTGTCAGCGCTATATATAAAAATGATGATAAATGATGATGATGTACTTGGTACACTTTCTTTAGCAGGCTCAGAATCTGCTCTCCACTACAGTCTAGCTGCTTATAGATAGAATTGTCCTAATGAGTCTTTTCTCAAACCTACTCTCTACTGCCATCTAGAGATGGAATAATTTAAATAGTCCATAAGCCTAAAACAAGTGTAAATTAGAAAACAATCCACAGAGCAGGAGTGGAATGTATAAATACAATTTAAAAATGTATATAAATGTACTTACAGGACCAGTAGCTGCTACTTTGTGATGCCTTAGTGTGCTCACTGCCTCAGTGATTAGTGGGTTTTTATTTGTAAGAGGCATCCAGTGAGTTAGTGAGGCTTTTGCGGATGATGCTCTGGGTTTTGGCATAGAGGGTATGACTTGGACAGAGAAGGGGCAAGGCCATGCATGCAGGGGCATTGTGCTTTTAGTACAGCCTAATTCTTCTTGAGGCAGTTGCAGCTACTCAAGTTGGCCAAGTAAAACAATCTGCATTTTAATTAGCTATTTATATATTAATCTATTTATTGCTGTGATTTTATCAAAGGTCCTCTCCCCCGCCACCTCACAGACTGTCTTTGGCTGTTCGGCAGCTCCCGTAATATTATGGTCTAGGAATAAGTGGAGGCCGCAGCGTTAACATTCTGCACGTCTATCTAATCTATCTATCTGGGGAGCTGTTTGAGTTGCTGGGTCCTTCAGTCAGATGACGGATGAGAATGGCAGAGACTGTGAACAGCAGAGCAAGGTTTTATGGAGGGGGGGGTTGAAAAGGGCAGTATAGGGTCTGTGATGGGTTCTCCGTGCATTATCCCATTGGTTGTCCAGTCTATGGCTGCACCCACAGGCAAGGACACCCACATCTTGATATCCCTCATTTTGATATCAATCATTTTATACACTCTTTATTTATTGCTTTGTTTTGAATAACAGATCCCTTAGCCCTGTCCCCACACAGCATATGATTGGCTGTATGGTAGCTCCAGCAATGCTTTATTAGATACCAGAGGATCTTGGCAGTTGAAGAGCCAGTGAACCCAATGGATAGGGCAAACAAAAAATATTTTATTAGTTTTGTTTGAATTAGAGAGGTCAATGGCACATAGGGTCCTCAGGGTGCTTTTTCACCCAAGCAATAGTCTGTTTAGTAGAATTAGAATTTCACTTTATTCATATTGCTCCTTATGGCACTGACCTTCATTCATAAGTGCACTTGTGGGTCAGAAAAACACTGCTTTCATTTGTGCGTGCAAATGATTTTCATAGGACGTAATGGTACAGTCAATAGACTAGTTTACTTATAAATAAATGAATTGCATCCTAGGCACATGCCTCTTCTTCTTGCACATAGTTCTGGCTCTACAACAGCCCTCTGCATCAGGCTACCCAAAAAATGTGACCGAAAAGTTTGATGCAGCACAATGGCCAGCTCATTTCATTCAAAACAAAAATGAAGCTGAGCCAAAATGTTTAGGGATGCTGTTCATTCTTCCATTCTCATAAGTGAATCACAGCATGAGTGTATTGGTTACAACTGGAAAAAAATGAATCATTAAGTATATGAACTTCATCTGTAAGGAAAAAAAATAGAGTCAATAAACATCCTCTAACGTTTAATGAATTATACAGATTTGAACATTCAAAGACCATTGCATTTATAACTTGCTTTTTTATACTAATTTAGTAACATTTACCCTAAAAATATTTGCTAGCACCAGCTAGCATGTAAAGAGGTGAAATAGATAAATTTTAAATGTAATTCGTTTTGGCAATGTTACAGTTCAGCCAGCAGATGGCGCCAACCCTTAAGGTTGGCCTGGAGGAAATATCCTTTCAGGAGCCAGTAGGACTGTACCTAAGAAAAGAGAATTACATCAGAGGTGATTAGATAGCTGTAGATAACAAGTGTTGTTTTGGGCCCTGGAGGCAGCAATCAGGCAATTGTACATAAGGTTGCCACCTGGCCGGTATTTTACTGGCCTGGCCGATAAAAATGATGGTTGATCCCAATGTTATTAATAGGGAGAAAAGATAAATATATAGGAAGGCCGGATTTTTTTTTCCAGAAAAGGTGTCAACCCTAAGGGGCCCATTCACTAAGTTCGAGTGAAGGAATAGAGGAAAAATAGTTCGAATTTCGAATGTTTTTTTTGGCTACTTCGACCATCGAATTGGCTACTTCGACCTTCGACTACGACCTTCGAATCGAACAATTCGAACTAAAAATCGTTCGAATATTCCACCATTCGATAATCGAAGTACTGTCTCTTTTTCTTCGACCCCCTAGTTTGCCACCTAAAACCTACCGAGGCCAATGTTAGCCTATGGGAAAGGTCCCCATAGGCTTTCCTAGCTTTTTTTTGATCGAAGGAAAATCGTTCGATCGATGGATTAAAATCCTTAGAATCGTTCGATTCGAAGGATTTAATCATTCGATCGAATGATTATTCCTTCGATCGAATTGCGCAAAATCTGACTTTGATATTCGAAGTCGAAGGATTTTAATTCGGCAGTCGAATATCGAGGGTTAATTAACCCTCGATATTCGACCCTTGATACATCTGCCCCTAATTGTACGCCATGTAGGGACAGAGTGCTCAGGTATAGTTTAGTAGAAAACCTACAGGCTGAAATGAGAGCTGGGAGAAACTTGTGCACTGTATGTAGACATGACAGGGGGGAATAACACAAAAGGGAGAAGGGACCACTTTAAAGGAGAACTAAACCCTAAAAATGAATATGACTAAATATGCCATATTTTATATACTGAACTTATTGCACCAGCCTTAAGTTTCAGCTTCTCAATAGCAGCAATGATCCAGGACTTCAAACTTGCCACGGGGCTTAGGGCAAGTGTACAGGGAAGGCCTTTACTGCGCAACATGTACATCTCACTTATATAAGTCTGCCTGGTTTATCACATTGAGGTGTGAGATGTCCATGTTGCACAATAAAGGCCTTCCCTGTACACTTTCCCTTGACAAGAAGAGACCAGCCATTGGTAGTAACTATTCAAGTAGTTTCACCTTCTTCCAAGCAATGCAGGGGAACCTGTATCTCTCAGCACTATGCATTGTAGGATGCTAGATATAATCAGCTAGGTGGACCTCGGAGAGAACTGCAGTGTATCTTCCCTGTGTGAATGCAGAGCTGTGATTGGATAACTATACCTGCTGTGCTTCTTGGGCAGGATTGTTAAGACATGTCCACCGCTGATTTGTCATACAGACATGTACCTGTGAGAAGCTCCAATGAATAAAATCTTAAAAGACAATAATACTTTTTAACCCAGATTAAAAGGAGGTACTATATATTATTCAGCATTGCCTACATCACCAGTTGATTCTAGTGATAAATTTAGGTTGTACAGGTTGAGGTTCATCATTTGAATATTTTTTATAATATTTTGTCATAATATATATATATATATATATATATATATATATATATATATATATATATATATATATATATAAATATATATATATATATATATATATACTGTATATATATATATATATATATATATAGTATTTAACATGTGTTTATATAGCGCCAACATATTTCGCAGCGCTGTGTTATATACATGTTTTATATTTTAATAAATAATTGTAAAACCCCATTTGTCTGTAACAATTGATCAGCCTCATTCCAAAGGCTGCATCTTTTTCCCTCAGTGAAAGAATGTACTCATAAAGAATGATGGAATTTCAGAAATATTCACTGAACTGGCGACTGCTTCCAATTTCCACCCCTACGGTGCCTAATCTCTCGCAGCCTGTATTAAAATTTACAAACGATCCATTCAGCAGCTGTGCTGCGTGCCACATTTTAATTTTGATTCCTGCTCGTGTCAATGGAAAGCCTATGTGAATTGAGTTGCATTTTTCTTAAAATGCTCTGATTGTAAAACAAGAAGAAAAGAGCAATAGTAAATGCTGCACAAATATGTATGGGGAAGAAGGATTCCACTTGGGCTTTACCACATTTCCAAACAGTCTAAGACATACAGGAACCTCCAAAATTATATTTAAAGGGGTTGTTCACTTTTAAATGATCTTTAAATATAATGTTGAGCCTGATATTCTGAGACAATTTGCAACTGGGATAAATGTTTTATTATTTGTGTTTTTTGAGTTATTTAGCTTTTTATTCAGCAGCTCTCCAGTTTGCCATTTTAGCAATTTGGTTGTTAGGGTCCAAATGACCCTAGCAACTATGCACTGATTGAATAAGGGACTGGAATATGAATAGGAAAGGCTTGTATAGAAAGATGAGCTTTTCCTCTGTATATGGCTGTGGTCCAGGGGATTCTTTGAGAATTTTTAACTGTCTCCATTGAGAACTGTTGCATCAGTGTAGCACACCCGTGAGTGTACTATAGAAGTGTGGGAAAATGTGTGTAGCTTGCAGTGTGCCTTTTGAGCCCAGTTGTTACGAGACAACTCCCAGCAATGTGTGTCACCTACGCTTTGCGATTGTGAAATCTTATTACATACACTGAGAATGTTTGCAAAAAAAATATAGTTGCAAACTTTGTTGTCTCTAATCGGTAAAAAAGGACGCAAACACGGTCGCTAACATTCACAATCGTCTTTGCGAACATTTTTTGCGCTAACGAAACATATTACATTCCCCCATAAAGATCTCTTTAAACCCAATAAACTTCTTTATCAATTTATTCGCCAGGCATGAATTTGCAGCGAATTTCCACATTTCGTCGCCTGCAAATGTTTTTTGCAAAACTGTGGCAAAAGTTTGCCATGGAAAATTCATCAAAATTCGCACGCACAATTGTCGAGCGTTAAAATAATTCGGACGCCCATTGACATTAATGCATTTGGACAAAACGGTAGAGCGTATAGAAATTGCCGCTCGTGTCAAAATTGTCACGCATCAAAATTATTTTGACACCACGGGGCAGATTTACATAGGGTCGAATATCGAGGGTTAATTAACCCTCGATATTCGACTGCTGAAGGTAAATCCTTTGACTTCAAATATCGAAGTCGAAGGATTTACCGTAATTAGTTCGATTGAACGATCAAAACGAAAAATCGTTCGATCGAACGATTAAATCCTTCGAATCAAACGATTTTTCTACTACCAAAAAAAGCTTACAAAGCCTATTGGGTACTTCCTCATAGGCTGACATTGAGGTTCGGTATGTTTTAGGTGGCGAAGTAGGAGATCGAAGTTTTTTTTAAAGAGACAGTACTATCGAATGGTCGAATAGTCGAACGATTTTTAGTTCGAATTGTTCGATTCGAAGTCGAAGGTCGAAGTAGCTAATTCGATGGTCGAAGTAGCAAAAAAAATCATTTGAAATTCGAAGTTTTTTTTATTCTATTCCTTCACTCGAACTAGGCAAATGTGCCCCCACATGTCTTCAAGTTGTCTGCAAGTTTTCGCAATTTTTTTCAGCGCATCTAAACGGGACAGATTTACCCATCACTACTGATGTCAGAAATTAGCTCATAAACGAATAGCACATAAACACAGCATAAGAATTCTCTCAGAGTTACCATGTAGTTTCACAACTGGGCTCACACTTGGTCTGTCCTTTCTGGAGATAGCAGTGCCACCTTAGTGCCAACCCCCAGTGTAGTTTGGTCCCACCATGGTTTTATGCTCCAGGAATCTCACTCATAATATCCCTAAAACTGAATCACTTGGCTCCCTGTACTAGCTGTCTGGTCATCATAGGGTACTAACCCCACACATCCCAACATTTGAAAGATGGAATTAGAGACAAACAGTACCTGTTTGATCACGCCCATTGTGTGGCCACATCCCCTAAATACCATGTCCAGTTTACAAAATATGGCAGGTTATAGAAAGTTTCTGGGGGGTTTTAGGGCTGTTTTTTTGTGTTATTACAGTTTTGCTAATGAAGGTGAAATTGCCCTTTAAGCTGCAAGACTCAGTTCTTCCAAGAGACCTGCTTATCTTATTAGTTGCAAATGCATCTAAATGCAGGTAATGAGTATTCTGGGCTCTCTGCCAAAAGTCTATTATTTAATTAAGTTTCAGAAACGTATCTTTTTCTAGCGTCTGTGCAGGAGATCAAAGAGAAATGCGGGACATTTCAGTAAGAAAATGGGGACTGCGGTCTGAGCCCACAGCAACCAATCATATCTTTGCTTTCATGTGGAATAGAAGTATTAATAAAACTATGAGTCGTATCGGCCATATGCACATTTATATTATATGTCTATATCTGGTCACCATGAGAATGTAAAATTGACTATTTCAATGAACATTTATAAAGCATCATGTGCTGGATGAGAATGAGACTCCTTTCATTACTGCTGATTCAGATCTCAGCCATAGATGGAAGAAGGAAGTAAGTACACTGAGAGTTGTAGGAGGTTAATAAACCAAATGCCAATGGATGTGGCAATAAGAGTAATGAAGCAGTCTAAGCTCAAGGCTGTTGGCTATGAATCAGGTCCAAGAAGCTCCTGGTTGGAGGTCAAGAAAAGAGAAAAGCAAGGTCAGGCTGCTGCTTATTACAGGAGAGCAATATATGCTTGCACATGCAGAGAAGAAAGAAGGCACATACCATGTTACAGGATGAGATAAAGTACATAACAGTAAATTTAAAGAAAAATGTAGGCCTTTTGGCACCCTGCAGTTTAGTTGTAATATTCAAGGCATGGCTAACTTTTCACAGTACAATTTGTGCTGCTAACAGCCTCCAAGCCTCTGTTTGATTGGTAATGGTATCTACTACCATACTATATTGCTGTTTAACCAAAAAGTACTATCTGTAGTTTATATATATTGCTACTAACTTACTTACACAGGCTAATAATAAATCTATTAATAAATCTTACCACCAACAGATAATATGAAATTAATATTAAACATTAAAATTAACAAACCATACATTTATGTCCTTATATAGACAGAGGGGCAGCTCAAATCCCATTAATCAATGTGGAAGGAGAGGGGAAGGATAAAATGACGTATGCATTTGTTAATTATTTGGTTAAAATGGAGTCTATAGAAGATGGCCTTCCAGTAATTTGGAGCTTATCCAGAACAGGACCTGGAGTTTTCTGGATAATGGGTCTTTCTTTAAAGGGATACTGTCATGGGAAAAAGATATTTTTAAAAATCAATCAGTTAGTGCAGCTCCAGCAGAATTCTGCACTGAAATCCATTTCTCAAAAGAGCAAACAGATTTTTTTATATTCAATTTTGAAATCTGACATGGGGCTAGACATATTGTCAATCTTCCAGCTGCCCCAAGTCATGTGACTTGTGCTCTGATAAACTTTAATCACTCTTTACTGCTGTACTGCAAGTTGGTGTGATATCACCCCCTCCCTTCCCCCCCCCAGCAGCCAAACAAAAGAACAATGGGAAGGTAACCAGATAGCAGCCCCCTAACACAAGATAACAGCTGCCTGGTAGATCTAAGAACAACACTCAATAGTAAAAACCCATGTCTCACTGAGACACATTCAGTTACATTGAGAAGGAAAAACAGCAGCCTGCCAGAAACCATTTCTCTCCTAAAGTGCAGGCACAAATCACATGACCAGGGGCAGCTGGGAAATTGACAAAATGTCTAGCCCCATGTCAGATTTCAAAATTGAATATAAAAAAATCTGTTTGCTCTTTTGAGAAATGGATTTCAGTGCAGAATTCTGCTGGAGTAGCACTATTAACTGATGCATTTTGAAAAAAAACATGTTTCATGATCCCTTTAATTTAGCTCTTCATACCTCAAGTCTACTAGAAAATCATGTAAACATTAAATAAACCCAATACGCTGGTTTTGCTGCCAATAAGGAATAATTATATCTTAGTTGGAATCAATTACAAGGTTCTGTTCAATTATTACAGAGAAAATGGAAATAATTTTTAAAAATTGGAATTATTTGGATAAAATGGAGTCTATGGGAGACAGCTTGTCCGTAATTCAGAGCTTTCTAGATAACGAGTTTCTGGATAACGGATCCCACACCTGCACTGCCTTGTTTGAAATTGTTCATAAACAAGAACGTTTTTTAAAATAAAGTGTGCCATTGCATGTGCACTTCAATATGAATCAGACAAAAATGTGCAGAAAATGTTCAAAATGTTGTCATTTTCTGTTCTACTAACATCTGTGCATTATTTTTTAGGCGTTCCGCTGCATGTGTTGATGTAGGCCACTGTTGGAACCCTCAAATAGATTAAGCACTTGCTTAAACATTCGTAACTGAAGGTGGAATGAAGGGAGCAGGGTTGAGCACAACTATGCAGAAGCAAGTCTGGATGCAAGAACCTTTAATAAAAATTGCATCAAAATTTGCGTGACCACAACTGCATTTTCCATTATAAATTACCCTTTGTATTGTCTGAATGCTGACTTCTTAACACTGTGCCATTTATGCTATGTGTTGTAAGGGTTAACCTCAGCATCTTTACACTGTATGAGCTTTGGGATTTAATTCCTTTCCAATAAATTGAGCAAGATGGGAAGTTAGGCATGAAACTAGTGAGGCTGTGCTCCCAACCAGCTGCTGACTTGCTAGCTGCAGTGTGACAACATAGTTTGTGTCAGCAGCTGTATGGAGTCTCCAGATGGACTGCAAATGTATTCTCAAGTCAATTCACAGAAGACCAGCCACTCGCTGTAGGGTTCCATGTGTAAAAGCTGGCACTGTCTATGGCAAGGTCCCTCTGGTGACTATATGTGTGCTCCACTGTAGTGCATACGATTTTGATAAGCTAATAAGAAGCAAATCTAATGTAGTCCCATTAAAGGGTTCGTTCACCTTAAAATTTATTTGGGTAGTATGGTGTAAAAAATTATATCCCGAGACAATTTGCAATTGGTTTTAATTTTTTATTATTTGTGGTTTTTGAGTTATTTTGCTTTTTATTCAGCAGCAAGGGCATCTTTTTGAGGGTTCCAACAGTGGCCTAAATCAACAGATGCAGCGGACCGACTAAAAAATAATGCACAGATGTTAGTTGAATGGTGAATGCAGAAAATGACAACTTGAACATTTTCTGCACATTTTTGTCTGATGTGAACATGCAATGGCACACTTTAAAAACGTTCAAGTTTATGAACAATTTCAAACAAGGCAGCTCTCCAGTTTGCACTTTCAGCAATCTGGTTGCTAGGGCACTGATTTAAATAAGAGACTGGAATTTGAATAGGAGAGGGTCTCAATAGAAAGATGAGTAATAAAAAGTAGCAATAACACAAAATGTGTAGCCATACAGTGCATTTGTTTTCAGACAGGTCAGTGACCCCATTTGGAAGCTGGAAAAGTCAGACGAAGAAGGCAAATCATTTAAAACCGATATGAAAGAAAAAATGAAGACTAATTGAAAAGTTGCTTAGAATTAGCAATTCTGTAACATACTAAGAATGAAATTAGACGTTAACCACCGCTTAAAGTACATTAATCTTAGGGATTGAATAAATTATGCAAAAAAAAAAAAGTTAAAACAGAATGTATACTCTCTACTTTGATTATGTAAAGCATGTAGAACATTTGAATAGGAAGCTCCAAGAAGAGCAAAAGTAGTCTTTAAGTCCGATCAGCCAGTAACATGACTATGCTTCTGAACTCACTAGTAAGGGTAAATACTGCTTCCCTTCAAAATATTTTATTATTCACTTCCAAGTCATACGAAGGATTTTTCACTCATTGAAGCAAATTTGAGATGACATAAGCTGGAGTGCTTTTTGCCTTCTGGCCAACTCACAAACACAAACACGATCAACTGTTTTAAGAGCCATAAATTATTTTCCTAAAAGCTACTGAACATTTCAGATATTGGGTAATTGACCGTTCTTTGTGTTGTCTGTGGTACAGTAGTTCTGGTACAGAGTTCATAGCTGGAATTTCTGCCATAAAGAGAGGAAATAGAGATAATTACACGTACATTTTATACAAGCCAATGAGCAATGAGGAACAGTATGTAACAGGTGGTTTATGCAATATTGCTTAAGATGGTTCCATTTCATCGATGACGTGTTCGCCTTGTGGACGGGGCCACGTTGGACCCTTGAGGAGTTTGTACATGACATGAACTCCTCATAGGCTTGTATAAAATTTACGGCACATGATAGTCAGGAAGATATCTCCTTTCTGGATACCACGGTTTCAAAACGTGGCAAGGTGCTGTTAACTGATCTGTATGTGAAACCCACAGACAGAAACACTTTACTGCATTTCGATTCTTTCCACCCATTGCAGGTTAAAAAATCGCTACCTAAATCTCAATTTAGTAGAGTTAAACGTATTGTGAGTGATGAAAAACTGCTGGGGGATAGATTGGACGAAATGCAGGAAAAGTTCAGGGAGAGCGGTTACCCTAGTAACCTTTTACTAAAGCAACGGGAGGAGATAGAGCATTTAGAGAGAAATAATGCAAGGAAAGGCCGACAGCAGGGACACACTGATCGTATTCCCTTTGTCTCAAAATATAATGTACTAAGCCACCAGGTGGCCAACATCATAAGGAGACATTGGGGTGTTTTGAGGGATGGCATCCTTGGGGTAACTTGGTTTGAGCTGCCACCAATGATGTCATATAAAAGGAATAGGACAAGTGGAACTATGTTAACCAAGTCGGATTTGGGAGAAGGAAAGCCGAAACAGAGATTTTTGGGTCCGGTTAAATGTGGTATTATTATTATTAACATGTATTTATATAGCGCCAACATATTGCGTAGCACTGAAAAGTAAATGTGATTATACAACTACATCACATGAATTACATATATAGAACATATGGAGTAACAAACATCACAATCAATACAGCAACAAAAAGGTACTTTTTACCGTGTTTGAGCTGCAATTGCTGCTGGAATTGCCAGAAAGGTGATACAATCTACCATCCACGCATGGGCACCCCCATAAAAATCCGTGGATATTATACTTGTGAAACCACGTTTGCTATTTATGTAATAAAATGCACATGCGGACTTATGTATGTAGGGCAGACTAGCCGCACAGTGAGGGAACGCATTAGGGAACGTAAGTCAGCTATACGCACTAAGAAAGTGGAGCAGGCAGTGGCTTCACACTTTATAGAGAAGGGTCATGGAGTGCAGCAGCTAAAATATCAGGTTATTGATCATGTACCTAAAATGTGACGAGGGGGGGACCGGACCAAAAGGCTTCTTAAGAAAGAAGCCATGTGGATTCGGAGATTAGAAACCCTCACACCCCAGGGATTAACAGGGAATATGATCTACAAGCTATTTTCTGGGTGTAATTGTTCTTAAAAATGTGTTTTTTAAAATTTGTGTCTTACAGATATTTAAAACTTGGGCAAACTTGTGATGATTCATCCATTTAAGAGTTAACTGGATATCTACTTGTGACATTGTAGCAAACCTGTTGAAAATTGTAACTAATTTGTAACAAGAAGCCAGTAGATGGCGCAATAAGTTTTTCTATAAAAAGCTGTGTTGTTGAAGTGTCTGGTAAGCTTGAAAAAAAGGCTCTGTGTAGCCTGAAACGTCGCTTATCCAGGTCCTGCCAGTGTTCCAATAAAGGCATTTTTATCTATAAGAAATTTTTTTTGTGGTGCTGTACTTCAATCAATAATTGTACTATTCCCTCTCCATTCATTTCATGTTAGTTGCCACAATATGCAGTTGAAATAGACTGTTATGCAGTGTCCTTGGGATCTCTCCTACGTGAGTTTCTTGGAAGTTCCTTAGATAACAAGTAGTGCAGGAAAGGAATTTAACAGTTGTATTCTTAATATAAACTCTCCAGCCTGCTCTCACTGTAAAGAAATATGGGATTGGACGAATTTCTCTGTACTTTGCTATTACAAATTTAGTTGAATTAAAAAAAAATAAGAAAAATGCCTCACTTAATTCTTAGTGGTGTTTTGGCTCTATAGTTTTGCCTTGCTCAGAATCACTAATGGGGGAATGTAATTTACTTTGTTATCGCAAAAAATTTTGCAAAGACGCTTGCGAACCTTAGCGACCATGTTTGCACCATTTTTAATGTATTAAAGATCGTAACGACTTCCTCTCAAAGTTTGTGATCAAATTTGTGAACGTTCACAGTGTATGGCATAAAATTTCGCAATCGCGAACTGTTTTTTGCAACAAAATATTTAATGAAACTCCAGAGCAAGTGTTGAAGGTTCACAATGTGCAATTCATTTTTATTCGCAAAGTTTTGCTTTTTGCAATTTTATTACATTTCCCACTAAATATCTCCCTATAACGTAAATGAAGTAAATCGTGTGGCTTAATAAAACAATTAAGAGGAGCTGTCATAATTGTATAAAATGCACCCAAAAGGGTAGTGAATACTTAATACATCTATTTCAAAATAGGTTTTATTGTTTTTTTTTGTCTTTCATCCTAATATATTTCTCCTGCTGCGAACAACACATGCGCTTCAGCAATTCAGCTGGTAAGACTGAGGAGTGACGGCATGACTGAGTTGTTTGCAGAATAGTGATAAATCCAGAATCACACCAATAGATTGATTAGTGAAATCAGTGTTTTAGTAAGCCCATGTGTATCCGCAAAAGGGTAGCGTTTCAGGGCCCCTCCGGGCCTTTTTTTCAAGTTGTTTGCAGAAGGAAAACTAATGTTTCGTTGAGAAATTCTCAAACAAAACTAGTGGGTAAAGTAATAATGACTGCAAAGTTAGACCCATATTGAGTAAGCCTTAGCAAAATATCGAATTCCAAACAGACCAAGTAATGCTATCTACTCTATGGTTGTTTTTGGTATCCAGAAGTGGAGAACGCTTTGCATCTGTTATCGTATTATCCCATAAATATCTTTCATTTGTTTAAATACATTTTATTGCATTATAATGGCCCCAAAGGCTGATTGTGTTCATCCAAGACTTGGAACTTTTTTGTACTTTATTTCTTATAATAGATGAGTTTTAATGAGTCATGTGGTAAAGGTGACATTATAGGTTGATAATAATAACAATAATGATTATTAACATGTTTATAAAGTGCCAACCTATTCCACAACTCTGTACAATAGATGGGTGTAATAATAAATAATGTGTCCCCTACTGTTAAATATAAGGATATTAGAAGTCACCAAAAAGTTCCATGACTATATAAAGGCTCATGGCCACAGGCTGAGGGCTTATATATGGATATTTTACAAGGGTTACTTTTGTTTTAACCAAGTTTCATTGAGTTATGTAAAATATGGCTATTTACAAGTGTCTTAGACGTCAGGATTTGTTATCACAGAAAAGTCAAAAAAATAATTTGTCTGGGTTGGTGAGTCCCATTGAAGGCTAGGGTCAAATACATAAGTATTTCTCAAAGTGGACTTATAGCATAAATCATAACCCTTCTTATCTTGTAGGCAATGGTGAGTAATTATGTTCCTGATTTCACTCTGGGCTGATAATGTAAACAAGAAATGGTTGTGCCCCAAGTGCAGTTGCTTGCTTTATTCATTCTCTTCATCAGGAGGAGTGAGCTAGTCATAACCTATTCTCTATTTAAAGCATAATTAACCATTTATGAACCACGGATTAACCCTTTGTATACAATAAAATCATTATAAACTACCTGCTTCGTTAAAAACCATTTGGTTCCATTGTACAAGTATTCTTTGAATATACAGTATGATCGTAAAATATTGTAAATATTGTAAACACAATAGGTGCGTAGGTGGGCATTCATCTGAAAAGCCAAAACAAAGGAAAAGTGTATGGCAATAAGAACCCAATACTGTATGTATGCTCAATAAAGTTTTGAAAGAAAAAAAAACATTTGTTTCGTACTGTAACATTAAAATAACATGTTACTAGATTAATTAAAAACAGATCATTAAAAAAGAAGCCAATTCAAACAGTAAAGGAACAGTAACAACAAAAAAAGAATTTAAAGAAATTAAAATATGGGGGGTTATTTATCAAGGTCCGAATTTATCTCAATATCGGCTGCTACAAACTCCGATCTAACCCGGGTTTTTAATGCTTATTTATTATTACATTTTCCCGAAAATTTGATTTGTGGGAAAAGCTCTGATTTTCAAAACTTTTTCGGGAATTTTCCCAGAAACATAGTGAAATTGCCCGAAACCCCCGACAACCAAAAATCAATGGGACTATTCCCATTGACTTCTATGCAACTTCGACAGGTTTGAGATGACGTATTCGGAGCTTATTAAATAACCCCCTTAAGGGGATAAAAACATTTTTTTTCAAAATTAATCAGTTAATAGTGCTGCTCCAGCAGAATTCTGCACTGAAATTAAACAAGTTTGAACGGCTGCCCCCATGGCTACACAGCACCTTGTTTATATAAAGTATAGTAGTCTTTCTGAAGCAAACACACCAGTTATACCAGTGCAGGGAACTGGTATAACTGGTGTGTTTGCTTCAGAAAGACTACTATATTTTATATAAACAAGGTGCTGTGTAGCCATAGGGGCAGCCGTTCAAACTTGTTTAATTTTTAATTTTTACTTCCACTTGATTGATTCAATAACTTTTTTGGACCTAGAGATTCTTGTAGCAAGAGATAGGGCTCATTTTAAATCTATAAACGTAAATTTTTATTAACATCACATAAATATGCTCCCAATACATTGTATAAATAACATACAGATAGGACATTTTAACGTTTAAAGAAAATTTTCAGCAAAGAAGGAGATCTATTAACACAGTCACTGTAGATAAAAACGTATTTCAACAAAAGGGCTTGAAAAATAAGATGCTTAATGACGTCTATGAGAAAATCCTGTGTTGAGTCAAGTATTGCAGAATAACCCAGAATATCCTGAGACCCTACAATTAAAAAAAGATAGCGGCCCCATGTTTTAGAAGTAGAACAACTGAATTAGTTTCTGAATGAATAAAAGAAAACAGATGCTGTAATTAATGTAAAGCATGTAAATATTTATGTGAGGGTGTTGTGGTGGTTCGTATGCAAGCATTGAAGTGGTGAAAATTAGGAATTGATAATACCTGTAATACTGTGAATGTTATTGATGTGGCCATCTGGTGCCATGATTATCAGAACTTTTGGAAAACAAACAGGCTCTTTAAACGTAGGATTTTAGAACATGTATATAGTATATGTAAACCCTACATTTCCTACCATGTATATAAGCTGGGCACATCTTCCCACACCAGAACCACATCCTTTGTACTGCATATATCCCCTCCATTTGCCAGTACCATTACATTTTTCTTAAACAAATAGCAGCTTTCAGCCAGCGGTCATTTTCCCTCTAACACATCATCAGTGACATTTACATCTGCAAAGAACACATGCGTGCTGTGAAGTTCATGCAATGAAAATGAAAAATTAGAACAGAAACGGGGAGGCATATTTATCAAATGCCAAGTTTCGAATTCATGTGATTTTTTAAAAACTCCCCTAAAGTCCCATAAATTCAAAATTGGACCAATCAAATTTTTTTAAAATTTAAAAAACTCGATTCAAGTTTTTTCTCCGAAAGGAGGCTGCAAACAACTCCAAATTGATCCCTGAACCCCTCCAGTATGATAAATCTCTAAAATTGAATTTTTTTAAAAAAAACTATCGAATTTGAATAACTTCCTAGTCGAATTTGACAGTTTTGACCTTAAAAAAATTCTAAAATTCAAATTTATAATTTGAATTTTCAATTCGACCCTCTCTGAGTTGAGACGAACTGAGCATGCTCAGTAGCCAACAGCCAAAGCAAATTCCCAAAGGAAAGGCTGAGTGTGTTAGCGGATGAGAAAGAATACTATAGGATTACTTGGATTGTTCAGAGAGAACAGTTTTGGATTTATAGGTTACAGTCCAAATTCCCAAGGGTTTTAATGAAATGCTTTAATTGGCTTTTTGATCCTTTTTAAATTGATTAAGTAGTGTCATTTTAATGTTACAGTTTGAAACAAATGATTTTTAATGTTAATATATGAAGTATTTCATTTATAATGATTTTATGGCTACATTGAATTACTTTGCTGTCTTACTGTCTTACCACAATAAATGAGACCTTTTTGCGTAGGTCACTATATGAACCACCCTCATCATCTGTGACTTTGGCAATTAAACTCTCTCTCTCTCTCTCTCTAAATATAATTATAATAGCGTATAATGCAATGGCACATTCTTGTTTTTTTACCCAATATGTCCCCTATAAACAGTCTATAAATATCAATATTAATATTTATAAAATTGAGTTGTCTTGCAGACCAATCACCATTAGATCACTTCAGCACAATAAATTATTTTAAATTTAAAATCAGCATGGATTGATCAGAATTGTTCAATCCATAACATATTTAATAAATCAGTCCCTGAAGACCATGGGGCAAATTCACTAAAGTGCGAAGCGCCTAACGCTAGCGCAAATTCGCCAGCGTGACGTCATGTCGTTACTTTGCCGATTTACTAACGGGTGCTGGCGTAAATTCGCTAGCAAAGTGGACCTACTCTAGCACTACTTCGCACCCTGACGCCAGGCGAAGTTGCACTATGACGAAGGGAAGTAACTACGCTAATTCACTAACTTGCGCATTTTACTGAACTTTACCTCTTGCGGCAGACTTGCCTTCGCCACCTCAGACCAGGCGAATTGCAATAGAGTAGTTAGGGATTGCTTCAAAAAAGTTGAAATTTTTTTTAAGTCCCAAAAAACGCTGGCGTTTTTTCCTTTTATAAGGGTGATAGGCTGAAAAAGATCATTCATTTTTTTGGGCTACCCTCCTTCCCCCCTACATTTCCTAACATATGGCACCTAAACTATACAGTGGGCACATGTATAGGGCAATATAACAACTCTATTTTATTTTATGAAGTTTTCCCAGGCTTGTGTAGTGTAATGTATTTGCTGCTACATATACGTCCATTGTACTTTAACTGCACGCTGTATGCAAATTAGGCATCGTTAGTGTAACTGCGCTTTCCTTGACGAATTAATGCTAGCGCAACTTCGCTACCTTTTGCCTCCCTGAGCGCAACTTCGGATTTTAGTGAATTAGTGGTGCCCTGGCGAAACTTCGCCTGGCGAAGTGCGGCGAAGTGTGGCGAATCCTGCGCTAGCGCAACTCCGCAAGTTAGTGAATTTGCACCTATGACTATTAGGCAAATGCAACTTATTGAGAAAAGCGAAGTCTTCAAAATACAACCATGTTAATAAATGTTAAGGATAAATAAATCCTAATTGTAAGTAGAATTATTTAGTTATAGAAGGTCACTGCTTATTTTGTGCTTCTTTGTAGCAATGGGGGCAGCCATTCAAAGGAGAAAAAGCTCACGTTACATAGCGGATAAGCTCTGTCGAACATAATGGTGTTATCTGTTATCCACTATTTAAACCATTGATCCCCATCCATTGTCTCATGAGCAACATGTTGCTCCCCAACCCCTTGGATATGGCTCCCAGTGGCCCCAAAGCAGGTGCTTATTTTTTAATTCCTGATTTAAAGGAAAACTTTAGTTGCATTAAAACCATGTGCACTGCAAGTCCACATAGGGGCTACCAATAGTCAATTTTGCATGCTTATGTTGCTCTCCAACTTTTTTTTTTACATTTAAATGTGGCTCACGGGTAAAAAAGGTTGACCACTGATTTAAACTGTGCCATATAGCCTTTTTTCAATTTCCACCATTGCTACACAGCAGCTTGTTTATATGAACTATAGTAGTGTTTCTGAAGCAAACACATCAGTTTTATCAATGCAGGGCAACACTACATGATATTTTTATTACTTTAAAACACTTTAATTTTTTGGTGTTACTGTTCCTTTAAGAGTCATTGTGGGGAAAATGTGGGTGTTGTTTATTGCCTGTTTTGGCTGACTACCAAAGTGTTTTCCACTCAACCACTGGATAAAGTATAGCAGAATGTTCAGATGTTCTGTATAAGAAGACAACACAATTGTTCATATCAGAAGCACTGAGCATTTTGAGCCGCTGAATGACCAGGACTGATCCTTTCATGCCATTCAATATAATAAACAAATGGGGAATTTGAATTTCCATCAAGGTAAGACTTTATTGTAATACTATCTGGCCCCCAGCCTATGTCTTCCAGCTTAAAATAGTTTGAAAGAATCTTGGAACAAAGGAATGAAACCATAAACCTCTCCTTCTCACGCTCTTCTTGACCTTTTAAATTGTGAATTCTAATAATAGTGAGAAATCATTTTATTGCATATATTTTGTATTTGGGAATCGTAAAATATCAGTACAGGGTATTTTATATTTTTGGATTATAACATACTGACTGACATTTGAGGCTACTAAAAATCATTTAAGTTTAAATATAGGATGTTGAGGAACACAGGCAAAATCATAAAGTGGTAATAATAATAAAGGTTTGTTAATTAGGGTTTTATCTGTAATTATTTCTAATATTTACTTGTGAATAAAACAGCAGAAGTTGAAGATTCACAAGAGTTATGTAAGGACTTCTCCATGTGAACTTTAAGGGGCATATTTCTTATCATTTGTACCTGGTGTTCAGGCAATACAGGGTATTCTTTACTGCTTTTATATGCAGTTACATTTACATATAACTTTAAAAGAAATGTATATGTTAAGTTGCTTAGAATTACATTTCCTTTCATTGTATGTGGGATGTGGTTTCCCTTTATGATTTTATTTTGATGTTTGTATGATTCAAAGTCTGCTTAGGGTTTTCTAAGCGGAGATTTGATTCTGTATTTTGTATTAAGTGATCGATGTGACGATGTTTACTATTTAGACAAAAGTGGTTTCCATCATAGTAGGAACTGTGTGTTTACAGAGGCATATCTACTGGGGGAACAGGGGGTGCTATTGCACTGGTTCAACTGGGTGTTGAGAAATAGATACTCTGATGCAGAAACAGTTGCTAAATTCTTTAATTTACATGACATGTTTCGAGCTGTGGCTCTTTTTCAAGTGTTACTTTTTAACCACAGCTTGAAATATGTTGTGTTAATTAAAGAGTTTAGCAGCTCAGTTTCTCTTCTACATTAGAGCATCTGTTTCATAACAACTTATTGAATTTATTCATAATTACTTCATAATTGGACATAAAGTTTGGTGAACAGATATCAGCAGCGTCGGACTTGGGTCTCCTGGGCACACCAGGGCTGCGATCTTAAGCCCCCCTTTTAGATCCCCCTCTTCTGCCTGTTTAGGGATGCATACCTTATACCTACTTTCTGCTCCTTAAACGAGAATTCAACACTTTAGCAAAAAAAAACCCTACTCCCTCCCACCTCCCCCAGCCTAACTGCCCCCCAGGGAAATTCCCCTAACTTTTTACTTACCCCTCGACGCAGCTTGAAGCATCGGAGTTCCACGCAGCCATCTTCCGGGTATTCAGTAAGCAGAGACAGAGACCGGTGAATCGGTGCATGCGCAGGTGGAGCAATTTACCGGTTTGAGACTACTGCGTATGTGCCTTAATGGACGGAAATTGGCGAATCGCTGGAAGAAAACACAAAGACCCGGAAGATGTCTGCGGTGAACTCCGATGCCTGAATCTGCAGCTAGGGGGTAAGTAAAAAGTTAGGGCCATTTCCCCCTGGGGGGCAGGTAGGCTAGGGGGAGGAGGGATGTGGTCTATGTGGGGTGGGCGGTAGGGTTTTTTTGCTAAAGGGTTGAATTCTCCTTTAACTGCTGCAGACAGGCTGCTGTAAATTGGGGGGGGGGAGCTCTGGCAGCTTCCACAAAGAGTGGGTCTGGGCTGGCGGGCCCATAAGTTTTTTTCCGGTATCCCACCAAACCAGTCGGACCATAGATACCAGAACAATGTGGTTTAGAACCTCTTCTTTTTGTCTTATTGCACTGGGGTCCTCCCCCTGGTAGGTCCTGTTGTGAAGCATGCAGTGATACAACAAGTTGGTATGTTTCTGGTATGGCAGGCGGGTCCAGTACAAAGGTGGGGCCTTGGTGCAAATTTTGCACTAGGATTCAAAACCCTCTAGTTATGACTCTACTGTTCCTTTATGAGGGATAGTGAAATGGTAGTAAGGCAATAACATTACGTAAATACCAGACAATTAAAAAGCATTTCAATGAATTTGACTCTCCTTTTGCCAAAAGAATGTCTTCTTTATTTTATAGGGCATAACAAAATTTACCAGATCTAAGCTGGAAAACACATT
Source organism: Xenopus laevis (assembly GCF_017654675.1). NCBI lineage: Eukaryota > Metazoa > Chordata > Amphibia > Anura > Pipidae > Xenopus > Xenopus laevis. The sequence continues at coordinate 34,365,297 of NC_054381.1, read as the reverse complement.
TTTATCAATAAGGTACCAGGGGCAATATTTCAGCTGGTTACAAACTGCAGGAAAGAATACCTCTACGCCCCCTAACAATGTAAACTGCAGAGGAAGAAGACCCCGCAGCTGCAGGGGGACTGAGGAGTGTAGAGGACCTAGTAAGGCCCGAATTCATTCTCAATTTTAATATATCTTGGTGGAATAGCTCAACTTACATATGTTTGGGGGCCTGAAGCTGAATTTGCCGTGGGGCCTAGTAACATTTTGAGGCACATTTATTAAGGGTCAAATTTTGAATTCATGTGAGTTTTTCTAAACTCACATGAATTTGATTTAACTCGAAACGCAAATATTCGATTATTTATTTTAAAAAAATCGAATATGTAAAACTCTGACAATTTTACCAACTCGAAAACTCTAATCGAATTCGATCAAACTCGATTCGAGTTTTTTCTCTGAAAAAAACTTGAATGTCAGGAAGGCTAAAAACAACTCCAAATTGGTCACTGCACCTCTCCCATTGTCTTATACAGTAATTTGGCAGGTTTTTGGTGGCAAATAGTTGAATTAGAATTTTTAAAGGTCCAGTGTATGATAAATCTCAAAAATCGAATTTGAATTTGTAAACAAACTCAAATCGAGTTTGGATAATTCCCTAGTCGAATTTGACAGTTTTGACCATAAAACAAAATTTGAATTTTCAATTCGACCTGCCCCTTAGTGACCTCACTGTCATTCAGTAACTGAAGTCTATCTGATATGGGATAGTGGACTGCTTCTAAAATTGAAATATAATTTCCATGGCAAATTATGGCATACACTAGTCATCATTTCCACCATAAAATTCTTTGTGATGCCCCCTTTAACAGCCTTTGTAATAGGTTGAGCAAGACTTTGAAAGTGAACCTTCACCCCTTAGCATTTAACTTTTTTGTACATCGCTTGCCTTATTTTTAATAACTTCATGGGTGTGGTCATTTTGGGTTTAAATCAGAAAAATATGGCTGCACACTGTAAACTGGTAATGGTGCAGGTTCAAATCGCAGAGTAAGATTGGCTTTGTGCTCTTTCGTGACCTGGAATTTTCTCATCAGGACCTTTTCTTAAAGGGATACTGTAATGGGCAAACATATTTTTTTCAAAACGCATCAGTTAATAGTGCTGATCCAGCAGAATTCTAATCGTTTCTCAAAAGAGCAAAAATATTTTTTTATATTTAATGTTGAAATCTGACATGGGGCTAGACATATTGCTAGTTTCCCAGCTGCCCCAGTCATGTTACTTGAACTTCAGTCACTCTTTACTGCTGTATTGCAAGTTGGAGTGATATAGTTACATAGTTAAATTGTGTTGAAAAAAGACAAAGTCCATCAAGTTCAACCCCTCCAAATGAAAACCCAGCATCCATACATACACCCCTACTTTTAATTAAATTCTATATACCCATACCTATACTAACTATAGAGCTAAAGAGAGAGACATCAACATCATAGAACCAGGAAATAACCTCAAAATGGTGGACAATTTGCAGGGCATTGAGGTTATATATGTAATCAGCATTATATATATATATTAAAAATTTTTTTAAAATACAGTTTTGGATTCTGTTGCACTGTTTATAAATGTATTTGCTACTAAATAAGCTGTTATGTATCCTTTGATCAAAAAGGCTTGTGGAAATTGAATTGTGCTCTGTGCCTCCTACTGTTGTTTGCCTGTATAAGCAGATGCAATGGACAGAGCAGAAAAAAGAATGCAGATAAAGCTGTTTCAGCTGAAGGTAAGAACATTTCTGTCCACATTAACTTGCCAGACATTTGGAAAACATTAAGAGGATGTGCTGGGAGTTTTCTGCTGGGACTAAAACTGAATTGATTTGTTGTTACTACTGGAAATCTACTTGAAAAATCTATTTTACCAGATGTTTGACAGTAAAATTATACAGATACTGGTATTTATTGCTAATTGAGGAGTCTTATTAATACTGGATTAATGGAATGCACTTAAAACCCTTTAACACAACATAGTAGCCTTATATGCAGAATGGCAAACCCCTCGTTTTTCAGACCAAAATTATACATTATTCTCAAACAAGAGGCCTATTGCCAAATCACCTGGTTAAATGTTTAGCACATAAGAACACTGCTGGGAGCATATGGTTATTATATTACATAATTCACTATAGTACGGTCTGTTAATACTTAACTAACCCATCCTTCAGCCTTCTTATGCTGGATATACTGACCCTCTGGGGAGGCCCTTCATAAAATTTAAGAAAAATGGTGACGCTAATTAACAGTCATTGACACTTATTCTTAACATGGCTGATGGGAGCCTAAACGTCTCCAGATGTCCTTTCTCATTCACTACGGTGGCCTCTGCTATTAAGAGAACTTACAGTCTATACTTTTAGCTAGCATTTGTTTACATTTTCAGAGTTGCGTAGAAACTACAATAATATTTCAGTGGCATAAAGCCACCACTGTAACTGGTATTTAAAACAAGTAAACAGCAATTCAGCTCCTTCAAAATGACTTGGCCTGAGCACACACATGTTGACAGTAATCAGCTTCATCTAATGAGTACCAGCTTTTTAAATGACTTTGGATTTCATACAAACTGCTTCAAAATTATGAGAATCATAAGAAACCGACCACACTGATTTAAAGGATCTCATGTATGAGTTCTGAGGGTACATTTGTGAGATCTGGAGGAAGTTATGATGAAGGTATATTAAAAGCCAGTGTAAGGATTTTTTCCCTAAAAGAACAGCAGTGCATATGCTGGTGTTGCTAAGCCAAGCAATATAAAAAACTGAATTGGGAAACAAATCTTGGTCCATACCAAGAGTTATAGCCAAAAGATTCCCAGCATCATGTTTAACATCATCAGGGGAGAACCTATTTGAAGATAATATAAAGAGGAAATCTGGCAGACCATGGTTTATAATGCCACAATTAAAGGACGTGCTGATGCTGAATAATTGGTGGGGTGATACAGGGGCTACACTCTTCACACATTATTAGGGAGAACATTCAACTGTTTATGTGAAGAGGTCATCGGAGAGAAGTAGCTCTTTATGAACTGCCACCTGTATGCATTCTACATTATAGAATGGTACTTTACTTTCCAGCCTCAGAACTCCCCTCAAACACGTTTTCTGCAAGCTGATACCTCCCATAGATACACTTGGGGATCAATGAGAAATCTGCTCCAGGTGTATAGTATAAACAGTCATAGAATTTACAACGTTACATGTAATTACGCTGAAAGCATATGGCAAACAACAAGCCGCTGTCAAGTAAGTTTGATTATTTGAAACCTGAATTTAGAGTCATTGTATTTTTAAAACTGCTAAAATGTGTTGTTGTTGGTATGTTACAGACCAAGAATGCTTTCTCGATGTCATGTTTATTGTTGATGGTTCAGAGAGTACAAAAGGACATCTTTTTCAACAACAGAAGGATTTTGTTATGAATTTCACTGATCAGATTTTCCATCTAAAACTGACCAAACCATGGAAAACCAAGACAAAGATGGCAATCATTCAGTTCAGCAGCTCAGTCAGGATAGAGCAATCATTCAACGATTGGACAGACTTGGAGAATTTTAGGAAAATTGTCAACTCTATGACGTACATTGGGCAAGGCACTTATACTTATTATGCTATCATGAATGCCACTAATATATTCAAAGCTCATAAAAGTCCGGGCAATGTAAAAGTGGCCATACTAATGACAGATGGCATCGACCATCCAAAAAGTCCTGATGCAAGACAGGCTTCGGATATTGCCAGAGCTGCTGGAATAAACTTCATTTCTATTGGCCTCTCTACTCAAAAGGCAAATAAAACAATCCTTTTCAAGATATCGGGGGATCCACTCAGTGATCCTGTTCTGATTCTGGGTGATCCAAATCTACCGCAAAAAATACTAGAAAAATTGGTAAGTCTATCCAAAAAGTGGTATCGGGTATAATAATAGTAGTATCTGAAGTGTCAAACGAGTACAACATGCATTAGAGGTGTTTCATTTTGAACAATCAAACCAAATATAGACCTTCAAAACAAATTAATGTGCAATTGCTCAAAGTGATTTTCCAAGCTAATTTGCAGCTTATTAAAAACTGCTAATGTGTTAACCAATATGATAATTGTTTTATATGATGTGGCCCGTAAATCAATTTTTTTGGTCTGGAATAAAGAAGAATCCCCTGTTCTGAAAGATGTTTTGTTTCATGTGAGATCTCTTTTCCTCCAGGAAGCTATAAGCTTTAGACATGAAGATCTAAAAATAAGAAAATATTTTCTATTTATCTGAATAATTGATCAGACAAAGATAGAATTTAAATTCAGAAATTTGAATTATTTATCAGACAAAAATAGAATTTTAATTCAGAAATGTATGAATAATACCAGTATTTAGGTTGAATTTTAGCACTTTTATTATGCTAATCCTCAGCTATTCATTTAACTTCCACTAATAAAGACTTGGCTACAAACAGTGAGAGATAGAGATATTTAATTAACAAACTATGGCTTTGTTTTGTTCTTATACATTTGCTATGGGAACTTTTGAATATTTCCTCATATTTGAGACAAGTCTTTGTTGTATCCATGCATATTAATGTACTGTCTTCTTTATCTTTAATAGAATTCAGTTGTATATTTGAATGTTTGTGTGAAAACCCTTCAGTAAAATAAATAAAGCAAAAAAAAAAAACAAAAACATTCAGACATTCAAAGCTAAAAAAGGAGACAAGGCACAGGATACTGGGCAGATAACAGATAAGATCTGTTGTATACAATGGGAGTCTTCAGAACGTATCAATCTACTGTGTATCCTGTGCTTGAATGGCTGCCCCCATGGCTACACAGCAGCTTGTTTATATAAACTATAGTTGTTTTTCTGAAGCAAACACACCAGTTTTGCTAGTGCAGGGCACCAATACATTATTATTATCATTCCTTTGCAACACTTTAATTTTTTGGTGTTACTGTTCCTTTAACTTGTTGGTTGTTGATAAGGAAGCATTTCATTATTTCCTAAGGATTTCTAGACCTGATGCAACTTTACATTGATTATCCTGTCTTTGATGGTCATTTGTTATGGTAATCTTCAACCTGTGGCTTTCTAGAGATTGTTGAATTTAAAATCCCAACATTGCTAAAGTAACCAATGCAAACATTGAGGTCCTTAGATTTTTACTTTAAAAACAGATGCAGGTTCATATGTATAAAATCGATGATCTAAAAGAAAAAGAATGGCATCTTTCAGATGTATTATCTCATGCCTTCAGATGACTGTAAGAGTTAAGTTCCCCTGTTCTGTCAGTTGGGTGAGCATCAAAGGGGTTCACGGGGTACTGCAGTCAGGAGCCATGGCAGAAGCTGGAGAACCGTAAATCGTGGATCACAAAAGGTGATGGGGTTTGTACAGCAGTGGGTGGGATTTGGGTGGATTATGGGCCAGGTGTGGAGTATTAATATAACTGGGAAGTTGTTATGGTGGATTAGGGGCATGGTCATACGTGAAAGGAGCATTATCAAAAGAGGTGTGGTCTAGTAATTTGGGCCCCTGGAGGGAGGTTACTGCAAACATAATCAGTATCTACACACTCAGCACCCACATAAGGCATGTTCTGGGAAAAGTATTTCTGTTTCACGGAGATAATATATGGTTAACTGTCACGAGGTTGAGGAAAGCAGAAAGGGGGCTATGAACTGCCAAATAATTGTAGACCTTAAAAAAGTAAAGTTTTCCATTTTGTACTTTAGGTCTTGTCAAATAACAAATACAGCTGTGGTACATGATGTCCTGCACAATGGTCTCCCTATCTCAGAGGAGGGTGATGTTTTGAAGGTTGTGTTTTCAAGGTCAGATAGCTGTTGTAAGCAAGAACTCAGCCTGGGAAAACTTGTGCTTCATAATGGTTGGGACATAAACGATGTAGGAGTATAATTAATATTTAAAATACAAAGTATTAATGGTCTAACATTTTTGTGGACTAGGAATTCCTCAGAAAGATTATTGGGTTTTATCCCTTAACCAGATACGTTTCAAGTATTAACTCTGTGCCATCTGAATCACAATAATACAATTGTAAGTCCTTTATCAAGTGTTAATGCAATAGAAACATATGATCATAGTGCCAGTCTTAATATTTGGGCAACAAATTTAACATTATTCATTGGTCTCAGAAAAAAAGTCAACACATCTCTGTCCTTGCATATGGCCAGTGTATTTAATGTTGATTTGATTTTAAACAATACAGTGTATTAAAATATTTGCTTTCTTTTTCCAGGCCAGCATTGCAAATGCACAGGTAAGTTTTTCTTCAAATGCATAAACACTGATTTTTGCCATAGCGTTCACAGTTTGGTTTGCTGTTTAATAGAGACATAACTTAAAAACAGCTTTATACCTTTATAATTAACAGCAATTTCAGCAATCTGGTGGCTAAGGTCCAAATTACCCTAACAACCATGCGTTAATTTGAATAAGAGACTGGAATATGAGTTGAAGAGGACCTGAATAGAAAGACAAGTAATAAAAAGTAACAATAACAATAAATCTGTAGCCTTAGAGAACATTTTTTTAGATGGGGTTAGAAGGGTTGCCACCTTTTCACCCGGTGGAGACCGAGCAGGGGGCAAGGCCATGACATCGGGGGTGGGATTATAACACTGTGATTGGTTGATCGCCGTATCAATAATGGGGAATATAGCTTAAAGGACAAAAAAGGCGGCACTCCATTAAAAAAGGTGGTTTAATCCAACAGGTCACTGACCAGCAATGTCTAATCATGGGGAATCCTGCCCAGTTTTCCTAATTTGGAAAACCGGGCAGGATGTTTTGACCCTGGCATCCCTTCAAAATACTGGGCTGTCCGGGTCAAAACTGGACAGGTTGCAACCCTAGGGGTTAGTGACCCCCATTTGAAATCTGGCTCTAGTCAGAAGAAGGCAAATAATTCAAAATCTTTAAAAAATAAATAATAAAAAACAATTGAAAATTGCTTAGAATTGGCCATTCTATAACATACCAAAGGTTAGCTTAAAGGTGTACCAACCCATTAAATCCTTATTAAATCAAATATTGTTAATGTAATGCCATTATTTAAATAGGCTTACATAGTCCAAAGCAGTTTCATTTTCACAGTATTTAGTTTCAATGCAGTGGTTTTATCTGCTTTGTCTTTGCTTAGCTTTGCTATTTTTCCCTCTCTGTTAACTTCTGCAAGCAGCAGTCTCAGATAACAGACTTCTCTACTGATTAATGCTCTCTTATAAAACCAGTCATAAAAATGGAAGGACTGATGTTTTTATATCCGGATAGAGGATCCATACTCCCACATGTAAAGAGAAACATTGCTGAAATAAATTTTTCACCCCAGCTCAGCATGGGACATTTTTTCCAGGCAGAAATAAATCTTATTCTGATAATAGTAAGACTTTAATATGCAATCGCTTTTCAAGTGTTCCAGTGGTTTATGTTATTATTAAACATACTTTATATATTTTCTTCTCTTCCTTTTACTCCCTATCCAGTGTGACAGAAGCACATGCACTTGTGAAAAGGGAGAATCGGGACCTCCTGGGCCTCCAGTAAGTTTTATAAATCATTAATGAATTATTCATGCAAATAAATATATTTCTTTATCTCTCCTTTTCACCAAAAAACTCAGAATTTTGCCCGAAAACTCTGAAAACTTAGGGTATTGCCAAAAACCCAGCGCATATCAAAAAATCATTGGGACTTCTCCCATTGACTTATATGCAGCCTCGACAGGTTTTCAGATTTGGACTTTTCCCATCCTCGGGGTTTAATAAATTCCGAAAAATTCGTGATTTTATAAAAAAAATCACAATTTTTTTTGTGATTTTTGCATACGGAGTTTAGTAAATAACCCCCTTAGTCCTTGATAAATTTGCCTATAATTAATTTAACTAACTTCAAGTGAAATATTTATAGAAGGATACATAATTGACTATAAATCGTTCTTTTTATTACAAATTAGGGCACCAGTGGAGACAGAGGTGAGAAAGGAGACAGAGGACCAAAAGGAGATCCAGTAAGTTAAAATTGAATCTGTATTGCAATATATCATTATTACAATAATATATATTTATTTGGACTTCAAATAAAAATGATGGGAAAGTGCATGCAGATAGAAAAGAACCCTTTAAAACACCGAAAACATCATACCTGGTAACACCTTGCTGCCAGATTTTGGCATGATCCAAACCTTCTGTTTTCCCATAACTGTACCTGTAGCCAGAAAGGGAAATTCTATGATGTTGGTACTTCTGATTCAGGGCTGTAGTAGATCTATGATCTGTGGCACAGAAATGGTTATCAATGCCAACGTATATATATATATATATATCTATATATATAGATATAGACAGGACCGCCATCAGAAATCGCAGGGCCCCATACAACAAAATTTCCTGGGTCCCCCACATATTGGTGGTCAGGGCCCCCCATAAAAAAACATTTGTGGCCAGGGGCCCCCCATATTGGTGGCTAGGACCCCACATGAGAAAAAAATTGGTGGCCAGGCCCCCCCCCCTTAAACGTCCATGCCCTCCCGAAGTCAGCAGCTCTCAGAAAGATGGGGGGCCCGGCTAATCAAGTAAGTGTGGTGGGGCCCCCTAACCCACAGGGCCCCCTACAACTCTCCCCCCTGTCCCCCCCTGATGGCTGCCCTGGATATAGATATATATATACTAGCAGTAGCACTTTTGCATGCAGCAAGTAGTCTTCAACCTATGGCAAATGGACCTATTTGTGTTTCAAGCTCCCCAAAAGAAAGCTTTGCTAAAGTGAAAGCTCCAAAACATTCTGCCATAGACTAACACTGAAACTGACTGACAAGTGACTGAACTAACCACTTTTTTAAGCATCTCACTTGACAAGTGCTGGCACGAGGCCTTGTCAGGTAATTTCAGTGTTAGCTGATGCTTTGAGCAATTTAGCAACTTGTTTTTTCAGC